>NC_056743.1:508348769-508398769 GCF_019279795.1 Protopterus annectens
CAATAATGATATGGAAGATGTCTTTAAATTTGTAGTTATAGGTAGAACATATGAGAGTAGAAGGGGGGGATCTGTGGAACATCACTGAAGAGCTTGAAGCTAAGTGGATAGTAAGATTAAGGGCTGATAGAGGTCATGGATTAAATGAATATATACCCCTGCATCCTAAGTTGAAGTCTAGGCAGCTTTTTAGGTAAGATGTGCTGTGGAATTGTTCGTATGATAAATAACTGACTTCTTGTTACAGGTTTATATGTGTTTTGGAGAACATAAGTGAAAAATGTAAACATGCAGATATATTCTTTGCTTGTGATTGTAAATTGAAATGTCCTAAGTTAAAGCCTAGGCAGATTTTTAGGTAAGATGTGCTGTGGAGTTGTTTGTATGATAAATTACTGACTTCTTCTTACATGCTTGTGTGTGTCTTGGAGAACACAAGTGGAAAATGTGCAGATATTTTCTGTGCTTGTGATTGCAAACTGAAACGTTATGGAAATTTGAATTACAATCTAGATACTTTATATATATATAGGCTTTTAGAAGTGTATTACAATCTAGATACTTTATATATAGGCTTTTAGAAGTGTATTACAATCTAGATACTTTATATATAGGCTTTCAGAAGTGTATCCAGAATAAAAAGCACGCTGATGTGTCAAAGGAAGGTCAAAAAGATATCACTTAAAATTGAGGCTGCACATGTAAAAATGTTTGACATTTAGTATTGCCTACTTATGCTAATAACGGATATATAATGCATACAGACTCACATAATGTCTGTCATAGCTATAACATAATTGTGAACGTCCTGCAGAGTATATTGTGTAAGCATTCTCCACTGAAGATTTCCTTAATATACTTCTGTAGTATTCTGATTCTCAGTTACTATGTAGCCTTTACACTTTTTATAAGTAAAAAGCAAAAACACAAGACTGCCAGCAAAGCTTTAGAACTCACTTGTCCTGCACAAACCAGATCCAGAATAAAAATCAAAACACCAGGACTTGGAGAAGGCTATAGAATCCAGTATAAAAATCTTTATTTGACAGAAGCGCTTTCATGGGTAACCCCACTTCTTCAGATGTCTTAATACATTTTAAAAACAGCTGTTGGTTTAAATAACCTCTTGAGACATATGATTAAAACCAACCAATAGATTCAGATTTCTAGTTCAGTTAATGGCATGCACCTTGTAGAATGTTGCTTTAAATTGTAAGTGCTTGTTCACATCAGAACAATATATTGGTTGGTTTTAATCATGTGTCTCAAGAGGTTATTTAAACCAACAGCTGTTTTTAAAATGTATTAGACATCTGAAATAGGTAGGCAATACTAAATGTCAAACATTTTTACATGTGCAGCCTCAATTTTAAGTGATATCTTTTTGACCTTCCTTTGACACATCAGCGTGATGATGCTATAATAACAAAAATGTTGAATATGATAATATTTTCTGACAGATGAGTACACTTACTTGGCAATACTTCATTTTTTGTGAGTGATGGGATTAGTGGCGTTTTCCTATTGGATGATGTATCTAGGAATAGTTAGGATTTTGTATATCATTTGTTTAAACACTAAGAGAAATGGATTAAGATGGGACTTGAAGAATATTTTTTCTTTCTTATTTGCTAAGTCAATCTTAGTCGCCTCATTATTATATGTTACTCTCTTTCAGAAATGTTGTTTAGTTGGTTAAGCACTCAGGTAGTTCTGAAAGGGTTAAATGCTACAGATTTAAATACAAGCTCTTCAAATCTGATTTATCTTGCTTATTATGCTACAGAGAAGCTAACCTATAAAATAAAATGTATTCAAACAGTAACAGGAAAGATAAAGTATGTTTAAATGACTCTTGGAATGTAGACGGTTTTTACAACAAGCAAAAAAAGATTACTCATGCATCTAGCATTTAAATCTGAAGCTAATGTGCTCTTTCTTCAAGAAACACATATATTAAAGAATCATTGGGACAAAGAAAAAGAGAAAAAATGGATATAAAATATATATGCATCGGGTTGTAATACCAGTTCTAAAGGTGTTGCTATTCTAATCAAAAATTCTTTCCATGATTCACTTGTTATGCACAGACTGGATATTAATGGTAGATGGTACCTTTTTATATCAAGTAATCCACATACACAAAAACCTGTTTTGTTTTAAACCTATATGGCCCGTGTACAAAACAAGATTTTATTTTTGAAATTTACAATTTACTAAATAATTTTCCCAATCACCGTTATATCCTAGGTGGAGACTGGAATGCAGTGATTGCCCCACAGTAGACACATCCAGTAGAAATAGCTCATACAATAACCAAGCCTCACTCACTTTAGCTGGCCTAATGTCTGACTTTAATATTATTGATCCCTCATTATTAGCTGATAATATCCCACTAAAAGATAAATTTACGTATTACTCAAAAATGCTATAAATCATGGTCGGTAATTGACTTTCCTGATATCAGAATTTCTCCTGAAAGACGAAGTTAATTACTCATTGGAACCAAGATTTTTCTCGGACCATTCTAAGATCACATTAAAACTGCTGTGGTCGAACAACGTTCACTCAATAGGGTTATGATGGAATTGGTCTCTGAACTCCAATATATTGGACAAGGAAGATGTGGTCCAAGAGATAACAAATGTTCTAGAAGAATTAGATATCAATCTAATAAATGTCAATATCTCCTATGACATTCAATGGGCAGCATGCAAAGCCAAAATAAGAGGGGTCTTCATCCAAAAAGCAACATCATATAGGAAACTGGTGAAACAGAGGGAAGATAAATTAACAACTGAAATACATAAAGTAGAAACGAAACATCAAAATGCACAAGACTCTAACTGAGAGTCCCAATTAAATAATCTACAGAAAGAACTATACCAAATACACTACAAACATTATACATTTTATGAAATTAAATTCTTGGCTAAATGTTCTGAGTGGATGCAACCCCCCCTCAAAAGCTCTAGCAAGATTAATAAATATTAAGCAAACTCCCAAAATATCATTCATTCAATATGAAGGTAAGTCTTATAATACTAATCAGGAAATCCTAAATACTTCTGTAAATATTTATTTGGAAATGTATAGCCCTTCTAACAATCAAATACCAAGTCTTGAATGCGAGGAATTTCTTAATTGTCTCAACTTCCCGAAGGTTAGTGATCTACAAAAAGAATGTCTCAATGCCCCCTTCACACAACATGATTTTCAATAAATTATATATAAATTGAAATCAGGCAAAGCCCCAGGCCCTCATGGGTATATAGCAGACTTTTATAAAACCTTTATTCAAAAGTTATCAAGCATCCCCCTAAAAGTCTTCAATTACATTAAACAACATGGTATTACTGATCTCTACCTAAATAGGTCTAAAACACAACAATAATAAATATAACCCATTCAACTGTAGTCCAATTTCATTAATAAATCTAGACATAAAAATTTCTACATTATTAGCATAAAGACTCAAAAAGGACCTCCCAAAGATGATATCATCTGAACAATCTGGTCCTATGCCTAACAGACAGACCTGGGACAATACCCTAATACTAGACACAATGATTCAACTCCTTAAAAATTCCAGCTACTCAAGATATGCCCTTGCTTTAGATGTGACCAAAGTGTTTGACAAAGCTGACTTACAGTTTTTATTCAAAACACTATCTTACTATGATTTACCTGGGGAGTTTATCAATTTGATAAAGATATTCTATAATAATTCATACACCTATCTTTATATAAACAAAACAGTCTCAAATCCCATTAAAATATTAAATAGGATAAGGCAGGGCTGCCCTCTATCCCCCTCACGTTTTTGATCTATACATTGAGCCACTATTTTTGTATATATCTCAAAAAACATTTCATTGTATCCCGAAAATGAATACTAAAGTAACCTTAGCAGCTTTTGCTGATGATCTAAACATGCATTTGAACTTCCAAAACTGACTTTAATACATTTTTAGCTTCAATCAAAAATTTTTCAAAAGTTGCTAATTATGAAATAAATCAGTCCAAATCTCTTATTTTTCCAATAAATCCTTCAGGACATAAAGAATCATACTTCCTGGAATTCGGATTTGAGATAAAATATGCATTTCATTATTTAGGAGTAACTTTTGAACATAATCACTAATTCATGAGTCACCTCTACAAAACCTGTGACACTATTTTGCAGGACACACATAGATGGAGGCAAATGAAACTATCACACCTGTCTAAAGCTGCAATTAAAAAAATAATTTTACCAAGACTATTATATCAATTCAATGCGGCAAATATGATCATTCCAGAAAGTTCTTTCAGAAAATAAAAACAGAACTATCAAAATTCCTATGACACCACAAATCTACAAGAATTAGCTATTTAAAAAGTACTTATCCCAAAGAGAAGGGGGGGGGGGGTAGGATTCCGGATTTTCAGCTATACCATGACATCATTTGTTCTAACAGAATTATACAAATTTCATTATTAAGGCTTAATAAGAATGAGTGGCACCTCTATGAGTTAAAATCTGGTAAGAACATGCTAGAAAAGCTAATGTTAATCCAAAGGCTCTTCCCTTTCTTTGGTTAGAAAATTGTAAGAAGCTAAACCTCCACCCCTTTCTAATGCATAAAATTAAAATATTTCAAAATCTATTTGAGACCTTAAATTTAAACAAAGCTCTCATCCGGTTACAACCAATACACCTGAATCCAAATATAAAATTAAGCAATAATATGATTACTTAAATAGATATCCGCTTATTAAAGACTGGTGCCATATGGGATGTTCAAAAATATAGTAAAATATCCATAGATCAAATTAGACTGACCTTTAACTTGCACAAAGGATATACTATATTAACTAAAACAATGAGTAAGAAGGTCACATCTCAAACTTCATGTATCAGAGGCACATGGGATATATGCAAATGATCCTCATGAACATCAGGTATTCAACTATAAGTCATTGGCATTCAGAATTGCCATATAGCTGAAACACCTGATGTTCATGAGGATCATTTACATATATCCCATGTGCCTCTGATACAAGAAGTTTGAGAGGTCACTCCACACTCAGTGGAAGTTCTAGCTTGTCTGGAATTTTCATTTAGTTTTTACTGAATATTGTTATATTAAGACAGATATGAGAACTAATATCTACTGTGGCATTAATCTCTGATCTCAGTAGATTTGATATCAATATCTGCCTAGCAGTATATAAAACTTCATCCTATAAAAAAGGTTTCTAATGCCTATAAGTTAAGTGCCTCAATCAAATACCATTATATCTTGTTTTTTTTCTAATTAGTGGTGCGAGATGAATAAGGAACTTACAGAAGAGCTGAAATCCCAGGCTATCAACTTAACTCTTAATTTAACTCCATTCAAAAATCTCATTTATACACAACTAATGATTAATAATGCATATATTATACTAGTGAAACTTAATACATTTAATCCAAATATCTTCCTCAATGCCCATGCTGCCCATATACCAAAGCTGATCTGTTTCATATGTTATAGAATTGTAAATTCACGCATAAACTTTGGTGCTGTCTGAAAGTGAGATTAGAAAAACTGGGCTATGAATAGTCAACACTCTCTTGGGAGTTTGCCACTCTTAATATTACCACCTAGAAATTATCAAAGCAAAAAATGCGTATTCTAATAACTCTCTTTGCACTAGTCAAACTCTGTATTACTCAGAACTGGTTAGACTCCTCTAAGCCCTTGGATAGGCTTCAGAAATATGACGGTCAAATATATATCCTCTCATAAACTTATAACAAGGAACAGAAATAAATGCTCCTACTACAAAAATATTGGAACCTTCTCATAGAACATATATTAAAAGATTAAAACATGCAATATTGTGATCTTATTTTAATTAACATAAGTAAATTTGTTACCCTAATTCTAAAACTCTATTGGTGACATAATATAGGTGATTGTGTTATACCTATTCTATTTCCCTTTTGTAATACAATAGCAAAAAACATTGTTTTTCTTTTTACTCCTGTTATTCTTCTATCACCAGATGTTCTCTATTTGTAGCACATATTGTGAATGGTGTATATAAGTTTGTTAGAGCTTTTTGTTTCTTTGATATTTTTATATTCCTTTGTATGGTTGCTCTGTTAATTTACTGTCTCAAATAACATTGAAATTAACTGTCAAATGAATATGTTTCATAATATGAAAATAAAACATTCTTGGAAAAAGGTGATTAAGGAAATCTTTTTTTTTCTCTTATTGTTGTTGTGTAAGTCAGCATGTAAGCACACCTTTTTCCCTCTTATTGTTGGTGTGCCAGAAATGTATATGAAGACCTTTTTCCTTGTTAATGTTTTGGTGCTAGTAAATGTGTATAAGAACATTTTTTCAATAAGCAAATATAAGATGTGCACATGCTGTGACTGTCACTCATATGCATGCCATTCAGGCAATCACATGAGTCCCTAGTACTTCAGTTTAGGAATTCCATAACTAAAGTTAGTATCTTGCAAGCTATTTTGTTAAAGTTTAGAGCTTCTCCCCTTCCCCCAAACACTTCATCCTCTTCTGTTTGTATTCTTGTCAACACTTAAAAAAATCCTACTCAGAAAAATCAGCTTGTGAAAATAAATCACTTGACGTCAAGTTTCCAATGTTGAAAGAGGTAAGGTATGCAGTATGTCTTCTCTCTGAATCACAGAAACAGTTATTTTCTGAGATACTGCCTTGCTAGCTCTGCAGATATGTGAATATACTGTCTGTAGGGGCTAAGTGCAATAGGCAGACACAATGGAGGACTGGAGTGTTTCTTTCTCTTTTTGTATTTGACTTAGTCCATAATCAGTCCCTTTGCCTTTTCATGTGCTTAGTTCTGATGATGTTTTTTAGCATTTCTTCATAGTTATTGACTGACTAGAAATATTGTAGGCATCAAGAATATATAATATTGAGACTGGCTTCTAACAAAACTAGTATTTAGCAAATCCTGAAGTTAATGGCATTCATATCAAAAGTCACGACCCACCAAGGAGGTTTTTTCAATCTAAGAAGCAGAGTTTCAAGAAATAAAATGGAAGGCGTCAATGTTAGTGTTAGAGGAAAATTCATTTTCAAAATAAACAGGCCTGTTTAATCTTTTTATCATTTGTGTGTTCTAGGCAATGGAAAAACTGGTAGATGAAGGCTTGGTCAAAACAATTGGAGTATCTAACTTCAACACTTCACAGCTAGAGAGATTAATGTCACTGGCCAACATTAAGCCCGTAGTCAACCAGGTAAGTGACCATTCATCATATAATGAAAAATGCCCAAATCCTTGACCTTAAAGTGAGTCAGAAGAATACAAGTTTAACAAAGAAAACAGGCTTCCTCTGAACCTTGCTGTAACAAGAGGCACAAGTTGTTTAAAAGTGAGATATCCAAAAGATTGTTTTTCTTTCTGGAACCAATGAGGAATGTGGAATATGTTATTAATTTCAGCTATCCTATGAACTGGCATTAAGATGAATCATGTACCTGCCACAAAGAACAAAATGTGAATGTCACTCTTGCTTTTGCATTATGTATACCATTCAGCTTTTAATACATCACTTCCATGATTTGTTAACTAATTATCTTTTGGTTATTTTCACAGCCTCTGATTTCCCACATGAATTAAGAGTTTGATAGCTGGCCTCTAAGGCTGTCATACCACTGGGTACTTTTTGGTAAACTACTACATCCTCTGCCCCCTACTTTTGCTCTAGCCTACTCTAGTGTAGTCTAGTTTTTATGAACATCTTTGTGCATTACTGTTATGAAACTATTTCCCCTAAATTCTACATACTGATGCATCTAAGTTACAATGTTCTGAGATTTATAAATAATATATGTTGACTCATATTAATGGAATCGTAAGTGTTGAATCAGTGTCAAGAAATACATAAAATGTACATGATGAAAAATTTCTCTAGAGCCTTTTCAGAAACCAAGAACAGTACTTTGCACCCTTTAACCCAAGGTATAAGCTTCAGCAGTGCACCCACCTTTTTATCTTTTGATTTTCTAGGCTCAGACACATTTGTGGTTCTTTCCCTGATTACTACCAAGCATGCAAATCTGGATCTTTCAAAGTAGATCCCTTGGAATGGAGACAGAGAGATCGCAGTTATGTGTTGTAATCTAACACACAATAAGGTGTGAATAACTGGAGATTTACTTGCCATGCCTTTGGCAATGTAGCTGAGTGACTTATATAGAAGTGTCTAAATCATCCAAAAGTTTTCATATGGAGTGCCTCTCTGGGATTATAAAATTGACTAGTAATGCGTTTGCTATCCTAATACTTTTGAAAATCCATGGTGTTTAAGAATTTCATTATTTTGTTTTGAAATTGCAGTATTATAACACGTGGTACGGCTACTATATGTGATGCTGATGAGCAAGGATCAGGTAATAACTTGGGTATTTAAATGGCTGTCTGGGAAGAATCAAGTTGTCAAAAGGCCAGCTCCCTTTTATTTATTTACTGTAGTTAATTCATGAATTTATTTATTAGTTTGTTAACCAGGTAAGGCCACTAAACGCAAGTACCCCTTTTCAAAAGCCAACCCCTAACCAGACTTTGGCTAACTGAACAACTTGGTGTCATACTGTTTCAAAGTGAGACTGAAAGACATCACCCTATTACTGCAGAATGTACTATGCTGGAAGACCTACTAAGGATACATCAATAACAAGCATATCTCTAGGGTGGCAGACAGGATGACATGCAAGTGTTCTTCCATGTGCAGATCACCATAAACAAAACCATCTACCATATCCCAGCCAGCAATAGGTCACCTTCCATGTCACAAAAAGCTCACGCTGCATACTTGGACCTATTGGAGACACTTACCATCCAACCTAACACCCTACTCATGGGAGACTTTAATTACCCCTCTAAAGATTGTGAATCCTACACAGCATCACATCTACAGGCAGAGACATTCCTGGACTTTGTAAATACAAACACCCTTGCCCAAATAGTGAACACTAAAAAGCACCAGCAACTAAATACCACAGTCCAGATGGATGTACACCGGAACACACTGCTCGTACACCAGGATGAAAAACAGATGTTTAATAGATCCACACAAATAAAACGGAACAGGTTTAGTGCTTTCAACCGTAATACACAGTCTTCCTCAGAACAATGAATTGAAACATAGTGAACCATTTTATATCTTTCTTGATGGAATAATTGGATGACCTATCTACTTCAATAACCCGCCAAAATATTTAAAGACATATTAATCCAAAACAACAGACGTTGTATGTGTGTTTCTATATAAAACCAACTTCATGAAATGTCATTCAAAGAACTATAAATAATAAATACTATATATATCAATTAGTAAAAACATTTGTGCAACAATGCTAAAACGCCAGAAACAGATATATAAATGTATGATTCAATATAATATACAATCATGTAAAACATAAAACATAAAACATAGATTAGAGCTTGGACATGATAAACTATGAAAAACTAGAAAAACTGACTAACTGAACAACCAATAATTCCTATGGGGGATGACAGATAATCGTCACGAATACAATAAAAAAGGTTTTATGCTAATAAAATCATTCAAACCCGGTTTACGGGTTGAATCAGTCAATATCTGCCATCTACTTTCTTTGAGGGCCAGGTCATTTTTCTAGTTTCCTCCGAAGGGAGAAATATACACCTGATCAATAATACAAAAGTGGAAGCTGTGATCACTACCTTTGTCTGCAATATGCCTATACAAGGCATTTTTATTGTCACACTTTTGTATCCTATAATGATGTTCGTACAGCTGTTTCTTCAGCTGCCTCTCTGTTTTACCTATATAATGGGCATTGCATAATTTACAAAGCGCCACATAAACCACACCCTTAGTTTCACAATTTCCCTTCAAACTTTTAATGTAGGTGCCATTGATGTCATTCAGCCTGAAGCCCTTATCCAGGTTAATATATCTACATTGTTTGCACCTACCACACTTAGTTGTTCCTCTATTATCATCTCTAGACCTGTTACCCCTGTTTGAACTGGCCCTTTCCAACAGATTTTTTACATTAGGGGCAGTCTTGTATACATATTTGGGGACTTTACCTAAAATCTCATCAGAATCAAGGGCTGCCAGTAATTCCCAATGTCTGGCAAGAATGTCAGTAATAATATGAGTAAAAGGTGTATATGTAAGAACGCATACTCTTCCCTTTAATACATTCACATTGTTATTCCCCTTCGTCATGTTGTAATTTCCCAAAATGGGGATATATTTCAATCCCCATTGGCTCTGTACTTGATCGGTCACCTCCGTTACCATCCTACCAGGATATCCACGGTCCAAAAATAGCTTCTTGAGTGTAGTAAGTTCTGTCATCATGATGTCCCTGGTAGAGGACATCCTGGCTACTCTAATGCTTTGGCCTTTTAGGATGTTCTTAAAGACGTGAGGTGGATGATTGCTAGTGTAGTGAATGTAGTTGTTCGAAAAAGTGGGCTTCCTATAAACTCTGGAAATAAAACCCTCAGAATTGTGGCTAATGAGTGTGTCTAAATAGGATATTTCTTCACAATGGTGGCTGTGGGTGAAAGTTAAAAAGTCTGTGGTTGAATTGAGGTAATTCATGAATTCATCTAACCTAGACAACGAAGCATTCCAAAGGATGAAGATGTCGTCAAGGTATCTTACATAATACGTGATGTCAGAATCAAACTGGCTATTGAACACAAATCTCGATTCCCATTCTAGCATGACAAGGTTAGCGTACATGGGGGCGCAAGCCGCCCCCATGGCAACTCCCCTTGTCTGCCTGAAGAATTCTCCCTGGAATGCCATAAAATTATAGTCCAAAACTAATCCCATCATATCACAGATCAAGTTGATCTTATCCCAAGTGAAGCCTGAATGTTTACGTAAGCTACTGGCAAAAAATTCCAATCCTTGCTCTTTGGGGATACTAGAAAACAAATTTCTGATGTCAATAGTAAGATATGTGTTGTGTGCCTTCCATTTGTCTCTAGTTAGCTCACCCAAAAATCTCCACGAATCTTTCATTATGTGAGGGATGGAATCATATATGTTCTTCAGCCATTGGTCAATCAGCTGACCTATCTTGAAGGTCTTTGATCTGGATCCTGATACGATAGGCCGAAACGGGGGGTGCTCTAAAGATTTATGGATCTTAGGTATCCCTACCATCTTGGCCAGGATGGGATGGTCTGTCTTTAAAAAGGTGTAGGTGTCATTGGTTATCCTGTTATCGATCAAATATTCCTCCAAACACAAGTCAATCCTTTTGTGTCCAATAGAAATTTGATTCAGGGATATACTCTCATAGTTACCCGACTCGTGTAGGAGGTTGTGAATAACATCATTATACTCAATAGTGTAAAAAACGACAGCCCCACCTCCCTTGTCGGGCTTCATAATTCTAATATCTCTATTACACATGAACTTATTTAGACATTCCCTCTCAATCGGTGTAAGATTGTCATCATATGTGATCCTATCCTTTTTGATGTTCCTATGTAAATGGTAAATATCGTTGCATACCATTTTTTCATAGTTGAATATAGTAGGATTACTTACTGGTATGTAAGTACTTTTTTTCTTTAAGTCGGTACCCATTATGCCAATCACATTACTAGCCTGATTAGAGTTGATGTCAGCTTGTATGTCAAATAAAACTGCAAGATTAAGCCTTCTACAATACAACTTCACCTCCTTGATGTTATCTACAAGATTCATCCCAGTCATGGGAATGAACTTCATTCCCTTACTCAATAATTTGACAAAATCAGTTTCAATTACAATATCTGTGTAGTTGTATACTTTGTACCCTTCACTCACAATAATGGTTGGACGTTGATTATCTAAACTAATGGAGGTACCTGATTTGTCAGAATTACTCCCCACCCAGATATTCACCTTATTGTTTGTGGTTAAACTGTCCTCCACACTGGCTTTATTTAAAGTACTTTCGTGGTTAGAAGAAAATTGAGTTGTAAATAAACCATGGGTCGATCTCTCATATGGGTATTGGGGGAACCCAAATGTGGTAGGGGAATGGTTCACCTGTTTGTTCATCAGGACCACTGTTGGTGTCCCACTGATACAAGCCTTCCCCCCTACAAAAATGTCTGGCTGCTTGGCCTGTTTCTTCTTTAATACCTCTGATGATTTCTCGCTGGAAAAAATCTCCCCCCCTGAAAATTTTCTTCTCTAAATCCACTTTTGGACGGTTTCCTCCTGGTACGTTGCATGTACTGATTGTTGTCCACATTCCTATTGGCCGGCCAAATGTAAGCTCTATTGTTCTTATAGGAATCTAAATCACGTAAGATTTTATTGCGTTTCCTCTCTACAATACCTGATATTTTATGATCTGCCACAGTGTATTGTTTCTTATATAATTCCCTCCAATAGTCAAAGTCAGGATGATTAATGATGGTTGAATTCATACTCTCCACTTCCTTAGTTAATCTAACAAGCTTTGCATCATTGTATTTGATCAACAATTTGATAAAAGCAGCACCAAAAACGTCAAATAATTCATTAAATTCCTCAATGGTGTCTGTCCCATAGTCTATACCCAAAGGAAGTTTAAAAAATCTTAAACCTTTGGGTACAACTTTGTGTTCAAGACATTTGGCTAAATAACTACAGTCAACCTTCGTGTTTTTAATAGCCACTAGTTTACGTCCAAATTCATAAATCAAATCTCTCACAGATATCTCTGTCTCATTACCTTTACTAAATTTGGTTTTGGATTTACTTGTATATTCCCCTTCCTTATCAAAAAAGTCAAAATTGTCATCTAGAAACTGTTCCATTAATACATTTTTGCTCCCTTCAACATGTGAACATTCTTGATTGTTACATAAGCTCGTCTTGTGTACATAACCCATATTATCTTGTTTGCTATAAACATTATTACAACACACACTAGATGGGTTGTGTAAATCAGTCTGAGTTGTGATACCTTTCAAAACGTGAGTGTTCTTAGTTTTTCCATGTCCATATGTCTTAACCACACAAGAATCCTTAGGTCGAGCTCCAGCATTTTGTTTCTCTCGTCGTGCCTTACTGACGCTAAAATCAAAAGTGAAGTCATGTTTGGAAGCATTCTGCAGCCGTTCATTAGTAAAATGTTCATCTTCCTGGATAAATAAATCCAAGCCCATGTCGTATGCAGTTTGTCTCTATTTGGCAAGTCAATATTTGAAATACCACGATTGCGGTTGTCATCCGAGACACCATCCGTGTCTCTCAGCTCTCTTGGAAACCCACAGTCTGGGGTGCGTAAAGCGTTCACCACGTGTTGCTCTGGAGATGACGCTACCATCCCATCGTTGCATTTCCTGCATTCCGGTCTATCCGGACTACTTGTCTCGGCGGCATCCCTTTGCAAGCCTTCCGTCTCATTACTAGGTCTATCTTTGCTATTAAGAGTGGTTACTAGACCAGTAACCAATTCCATGAGTCGATGTACTTCGTTTTGTAGGGCGGACAAATCTGCTCTTAAAGTAACCACATCTTCCTTGCACAATGAAGCAGTGCCGAGTTCCACTGAAACATCCATCACATGAACAAAACCGAAGAACAGTAAAAAGCACCAGCAACTAAATACCATAGTCCAGATGGATGTACACCGGAACACACTGCTCGTACACCAGGATGAAAAACAGATGTTTAATAGATCCACACAAATAAAACAGAACAGGTTTAGCGCTTTCAACTTAGGAACGGAACAGGTTTAGCGCTTTTATTTTGGCGGGTTATTGAAGTAGATAGGTCATCCAATTATTCCATCAAGAAAGATATAAAATGGTTCACTATGTTTCAATTCATTGTTCTGAGGAAGACTGTGTATTACGGTTGAAAGCGCTAAACCTGTTCCGTTTTATTTGTGTGGATCTATTAAACATCTGTTTTTCATCCTGGTGTACGAGCAGTGTGTTCCGGTGTACATCCATCTGGACTGTGGTATTTAGTTGCTGGTGCTTTTTACTGTTCTTCGGTTTTGTTCATGTGATGGATGTTTCAGTGGAACTCGGCACTGCTTCATTGTGCAAGGAAGATGTGGTTACTTTAAGAGCAGATTTGTCCGCCCTACAAAACGAAGTACATCGACTCATGGAATTGGTTACTGGTCTAGTAACCACTCTTAATAGCAAAGATAGACCTAGTAGTGAGACGGAAGGCTTGCAAAGGGATGCCGCCGAGACAAGCAGTCCGGATAGACCGGAATGCAGGAAACGCAACAATGGGATGGTAGCGTCATCTCCAGAGCAACACGTGGTGAACGCTTTACGCACCCCGGACTGTGGGTTTCCAAGAGAGCTGAGAGACACGGATGGTGTCTCGGATGACAACCGCAATCGTGGTATTTCAAATATTGACTTGCCAAATAGAGACAAAACTGCATACGACATGGGCTTGGATTTATTTATCCAGGAAGATGAACATTTTACTAATGAACGGCTGCAGAACGCTTCCGAACATAACTTCACTTTTGATTTTAGCGTCAGTAAGGCACGACGAGAGAAACAAAATGCTGGAGCTCGACCTAAGGATTCTTGTGTGGTTAAGACATATAGACATGGAAAAACTAAGAACACTCACGTTTTGAAAGGTATCACAACTCAGACTGATTTACACAACCCATCTAGTGTGTGTTGTAATAATGTTTATAGCAAACAAGATAATATGGGTTATGTACACAAGACGAGCTTATGTAACAATCAAGAATGTTCACATGTTGAAGGGAGCAAAAATGTATTAATGGAACAGTTTCTAGATGACAATTTTGACTTTTTTGATAAGGAAGGGGAATATACAAGTAAATCCAAAACCAAATTTAGTAAAGGTAATGAGACAGAGATATCTGTGAGAGATTTGATTTATGAATTTGGACGTAAACTAGTGGCTATTAAAAACACGAAGGTTGACTGTAGTTATTTAGCCAAATGTCTTGAACACAAAGTTGTACCCAAGGGTTTAAGATTTTTTAAACTTCCTTTGGGTATAGACTATGGGACAGACACCATTGAGGAATTTAATGAATTATTTGACGGTTTTGGTGCTGCTTTTATCAAATTGTTGATCAAATACAATGATGCAAAGCTTGTTAGATTAACTAAGGAAGTGGAGAGTATGAATTCAACCATCATTAATCATCCTGACTTTGACTATTGGAGGGAATTATATAAGAAACAATACACTGTGGCAGATCATAAAATATCAGGTATTGTAGAGAGGAAACACAATAAAATCTTACGTGATTTAGATTCCTATAAGAACAATAGAGCTTATATTTGGCCAGCCAATAGGAATGTGGATAATAATCAGTTTATGCAACGTACTAGGAGGAAACCGTCTAAAAGTGGATTTAGAGAGGAAAATTTTCAGGGGGGGAGATTTTTTCCAGCGAGAAATCATCAGAGGTATTAAAGAAGAAACAGGCCAAGCAGCCGGACATTTTGTAGGGAAGGCTTGTATCAGTGGGACACCAACAGTGGTCCTGATGAACAAACAGGTGAACCATTCCCCTACCACATTTGGGTTCCCCCAATACCCGTATGAGAGATCGACCCATGGTTTATTTACAACTCAATTTTCTTCTAACCACGAAAGTACTTTAAATAAAGCCAGTGTGGAGGACAGTTTAACCACAAACAATAAGGTGAATATCTGGGTGGGGAGTAATTCTGACAATTCAGGTACCTCCATTAGTTTAGATAATCAACGTCCAAACATTATTGTGAGTGAAGGGTACAAAGTATACAACTACACAGATATTGTAATTGAAACTGATTTTGTCAAATTATTGAGTAAGGGAATGAAGTTCATTCCCATGACTGGGATGAATCTTGTAGATAACATCAAGGAGGTGAAGTTGTATTGTAGAAGGCTTAATCTTGCAGTTTTATTTGACATGCAAGCTGACATCAACTCTAATCAGGCTAGTAATGTGATTGGCATAATGGGTACCGACTTAAAGAAAAAAAGTACTTACATACCAGTAAGTAATCCTACTATATTCAACTATGAAAAAATGGTATGTAACGATATTTACCATTTACATAGGAACATCAAAAAGGATAGGATCACATATGATGACAATCTTACACCGATTGAGAGGGAATGTCTAAATAAGTTCATGTGTAATAGAGATATTAGAATTATGAAGCCCGACAAGGGAGGTGGGGCTGTCGTTTTTTACACTATTGAGTATAATGATGTTATTCACAACCTCCTACACGAGTTGGGTAACTATGAGAGTATATCCCTGAATCAAATTTCTATTGGACACAAAAGGATTGACTTGTGTTTGGAGGAATATTTGATCGATAACAGGATAACCAATGACACCTACACCTTTTTAAAGACAGACCATCCCATCCTGGCCAAGATGGTAGGGATACCCAAGATCCATAAATCTTTAGAGCACCCCCCGTTTCGGCCTATCGTATCAGGATCCAGATCAAAGACCTTCAAGATAGGTCAGCTGATTGACCGATGGCTGAAGAACATATATGATTCCATCCCTCACATAATGAAAGATTCGTGGAGATTTTTGGGTGAGCTAACTAGAGACAAATGGAAGGCACACAACACATATCTTACTATTGACATCAAAGATTTGTTTTCTAGTATCCCCAAAGAGCAAGGATTGGAATTTTTTGCCAGTAGCCTACGTAAACATTCAGGCTTCACTTGGGATAAGATCAACTTGATCTGTGATATGATGGGATTAGTTTTGGACTATAATTTTGTGGCATTCCAGGGAGAATTCTTCAGGCAGACAAGGGGAGTTGCCATGGGCGCTTGCCCATGTACGCTAACCTTGTCATGCTAGAATGGGAATCGAGATTTGTGTTCAATAGCCAGTTTGATTCTGACATCACGTATTATGTAAGATACCTTGACGACATCTTCATCCTTTGGAATGCTTCGTTGTCTAGGTTAGATGAATTCATGAATTACCTCAATTCAACCACAGACTTTTTAACTTTCACCCACAGCCACCATTGTGAAGAAATATCCTATTTAGACATACTCATTAGCCACAATTCTGAGGGTTTTATTTCCAGAGTTTATAGGAAGCCCACTTTTTCGAACGACTACATTCACTATACTAGCAATCATCCACCTCACGTCTTTAAGAACATCCTAAAAGGCCAAAGCATTAGAGTAGCCAGGATGTCCTCTACCAGGGACATCATGATGACAGAACTTACTACACTCAAGAAGCTATTTTTGGACCGTGGATATCCTGGTAGGATGGTAACGGAGGTGACCGATCAAGTACAGAGCCAATGGGGATTGAAATATATCCCCATTTTGGGAAATTACAACATGACGAAGGGGAATAACAATGTGAATGTATTAAAGGGAAGAGTATGCTTACATACACACCTTTTACTCATATTATTACAGATATTCTTGCTAGACATTGGGAATTGCTGGCAGCACTGGATTCTGATGAGACTTTAGGTAAAGCACCTAAACATGTATACAAGACTGCCCCTAATGTAAAAAATCTGTTGGAAAGGGCCAGTTCAAACAGAGGAAACATGTTTAGAGACGATAAAATAGGAACAACAAAGTGTGGTAGGTGCAAACAATGTAGATTTATCAACCAGGCTAAGGGCTTTAGGCTCAATGACATCAATGGCACCTACATTAAAAGTTTGAAGGGAAATTGTGAAACTAAGGGTGTGGTTTATGTGGCTTTGTAAATTATGCAATGCCCATTATATAGGTAAAAGAGAGGCAGCTGAAGAAACAGCTGTACGAACATCATTATAGGATACAAAAGTGTGACAATAAAAATGCCTTGTATAGGCATATTGCAGACAAAGGTAGTGATCACAGCTTCCACTTTTGTATTATTGATCAGGTGTATATTTCTCCTTAGGAAACTGAAAATGACCTGGCCCTCAAAGAACGTGATGGCAGATATTGACTGATTCAACCCGTAAACCGGGTTTGAATGATTTTATTAGCATAAAACCTTTTTTATTGTATTCGTGACGATTATCTGTCATCCCCCATAGGAATTATTGGTTGTTCAGTTAGTCAGTTTTTCTAGTTTTTCATAGTTTATCATGTCCAAGCTCTAATCTATGTTTTATGTTTTATGTTTTACATGATTGTATATTATATTGAATCATACATTTATATATCTGTTTCTGGCGTTTTAGCATTGTTGCACAAATGTTTTTACTAATTGATATATATAGTATTTATTATTTATAGCTCTTTGAATGACATTTCATGAAGTTGGTTTTATATAGAAACACACATACAACGTCTGTTGTTTTGGATTAATATGTCTTTAAATATTTTGGCGGGTTATTGAAGTAGATAGGTCATCCAATTATTCCATCAAGAAAGATATAAAATGGTTCACTATGTTTCAATTCATTGTTCTGAGGAAGACTGTGTATTACGGTTGAAAGCGCTAAACCTGTTCCGTTTTATTTGTGTGGATCTATTAAACATCTGTGTTTCATCCTGGTGTACGAGCAGTGTGTTCCGGTGTACATCCATCTGGACTGTGGCAAATAGTGAACACGCCCACTAGAGGCTGTAACATACTGGAACCTCATGCTCACAAATATGGGAGAATGCTGCACCAGCCAAGTCCCCGCAATATCTTATCATCCCTGGTAAGGTCTGATCATAAAGCCGTCTCCTTCAAAATCAAAATAACTCTGTATTCCCATTAAAACCAGTAACAGTTATTAAGTACAGTTGTGTACACCTACCATAAATGTAGATGTTCGAGTGTCTTCACTGTTGCAGTCATGACTGTAGGGTTCTCCCCTGCCGGCAGGCAGCCCTCGGTCAGCCAGAATCCCAAAGTCTGGGTCCGGCGTCGGCTGTTCAACCATGCTCCCTGACGTCAGAGCGCCAGGAGTACAAAGCTGACAGCCAACGCCATCTTCTCCAGTTTTTCTTGCCCCAGATGTCAGGAGTCCCAAAATGAAAAAGGTCCCATAACCTTTGCAAATACACCTCAGAAGAATGGTGAATAAAGGAAATACACAAAAGTAAAAATAAGAGGGGACAGGAGGGAAGAGACTGCAACAGTGAAGACACTCGAACATCTACATTTATGGTAGGTGTACACAACTGTACTATGTTCATCATGTTTCACTGTTGCAGTCATGACTGTAGGGTAGAATCCCAAAGCTGAAAGAAAGGGAGGTGGTCATAAAGAGGAAGGGGCAGCTAAAAGGCCCTGCAAGACTGAAGAGGCAAAGCCTGCCCTAGACTTAGAGTAGAGAGGTAGATTGTAGTGCTTAGAAAAAGTATGCACTGAACTCCAAGTTGCAGCTTCCAAAATGTCCTTGGTAGGAAATCCCCTGAGGAAGGCCGCAGAAGTGGCAGCAGCTCTGGTGGAATGAGTCCATATACTCCCTGGGATTTGCTTTCCATGGTGAGAATAACAAAATCTGATTCCATGAGCAATCCATTTAGAAATGGTCTGTTTTTAAATGGCTTTACCTTGGGAACTTGAAGCTTAAGAAACAAACAATTGTTCTGATTTTCTGATGTCCTTGGTTCTGTTCAGGTAAAAACTTAGTTGTCTGTGTACATCCAAGGAATGTAAGATCCTTTCCCCTTTATTTTGAGGAGTGGGGAAAAAGGTTGGCAAGTGGATAGTTTGATTTAAAGCCACTTTGGAAACCACCTTAGGCATGAAGGTAGGATTAGTCTTCAAAGATACCCTGTCTTGATGAAAAATAATATAAGGTTCCACAGCCATAAGAGCTTGTAACTCTGAAACTCTCCTGGCAGAGGTTAAGGCTAACAGGATAGCTGTCTTCCAAGATAAAAACTTGATGTCAGAAGAGGCAGCAGGCTCAAAAGGAGGCAAGGTCAGTTTTGAGATCCCAAGCAGGAATGGGAGGAGATCTAGGAGGTCTTAAGTTCTTAGCTCCTCTGAGAAACTGTCTCATGAGCTGGTGGGAAAAGATGGGAGGGTCTGTATTATAATGAGTGGAAATAGCAGAGGCATGAATCTTAATGGAAGAGAAAGAGAGATCCTTATGTAAGAGATCTGTCAAGTAAAGTAAAATTAAAGGAATGTTAGGAAGAAGAGGATCAGAATCCTGAGCCTGCATCCAGGAACAAAATCTTTTCCATTTTCCTGCATAAGATTTTCTAGTGCTAGGACGTCTGGCTTCTAAAATGACATCCATAACCTGCTTGGGTAGGAAAGAAGAAATCAAAGGTCCTGGATTAACCAGGCCGCCAGGCTGAGAGTTCTGACATGAGAGTGTAGAACCTGACCCTGATGTTGGGACAGAAGGTTCGGAGACTGAGGTAAAACCCAAGGGGGCTCCAGGCATAGGTTATTTAGAGTTGGATACCAAAACTGCCGAGGCTAATTTGGAGCCAGCAAGATCATCTTGGGCTTGTCCTGTTTCATCTTCAATAAAACCTGTGGAAGAAGAGGAAGAGGCGGAAAGGCATATCCCGAGAGGTTCCTCCAACTGAATGACAGGGCATCCACTTTCCAAGCTTCTCTGTGGAAAGTCCTGGTACAAAAATTCTGTATTTGATGATTGAGATGGGATGCAAAGAGGTCTATGTGAGGACATCCCCAGACTGCTGTTATCATCCTGAATATTTTGGTGTCCAGCATCCACTCGTGTAGATCCGAAAGGTTTCTGCTCAGACTGTCTGCCAGGAAGTTTTGTTTCCCTGGTAGAAAGTGAGCTTGAAGATCCAGATTGCAAGCTAGAGCTGTGTTCCATAGATCCATGGCTAATCTGCAAAGGGGGTAGGAATGAGATCTCCCTTGCTTGTTTATGTACCACATAACTGTGGTGTTGTCTGTCCGTATTAGCAGTTGTCCTGGTTGTAAAAGATTCCTGAAGGCCAATAGAGCTTTCTGAACGGCTAACATTTCCTTTAAGTTGATATGCAGGTGCTTCTGATCCTTTGTCCAAAGGCCCTGCAGACAATTGCCCTGAAAATGGGCTCCCCAAGCATAATCCGAGGTGTCCGTGGTTAGAATCTGAGTGGCAGAAGGCAGACGGAAGGGTTTCCCTTTGTTTAGACCACATGCCCTGGACCACCAAAGAAATTCCTTTTGAAGGCAAGGAAGGACGGGGATCAGTATGTCTAAACTGTGGCAATGCTGAGACCCTACACTTTTTAGGTACCACTGTATTTTCCTCATGTGTAGTCTTGCATATGGTACGAGAAGGATGCAGGAGGCCATGTAACCCAAAGCCTCTACGAATTTCCTTGCAGATAGTTGAGTTAGAGTTGCCAAGGTTCTGAAAGTTGAAGCCAGCTGTAATTGTTTTTCGGATGTCAGAAATTCCATCTGGGTTGTGGAGTTTAGAAGTGCACCCAGAAAAGTTATCTGTTGTGATGGTGTCAAATTTGACTTTTTTATGTTTACCGAGAATCCCAGGAACTTGAGGAGGTTCTGTACAAATTCTAGATGCTGGAGGAAGACATCCTTGCTGTCTGCCTGAATTAGACAATCGTCCAGATAAGGGTAAATTTGAATTCCCTTGAGTCTGCAGTAAGCTACTACTGGAGCCAGGCATTTGGTGAAGACCCTGGGTGCAGTAGACAATCCAAAGGACAGCACAGAGAATTGAAAGTGTCTCGATCCGGCCTTGAACCTGAGGTATTTTCTGCGATCCTGCCTGATGGGAATGTGTAAATATGCCTCCTTTAAATCAAAAGTTACCATCCATGCATCTTTGGACAGCATTGGAAGTAGCTGCTGTAGAGTAAGCATCTTGAATTTTGGAATGTCTAGAAAGGTGTTCAAGACCGACAGATCCAGAATGGGTCTCCATGAGTTTTGCTTCCTTGGGACTAGAAAGAGCCTTGAGTAAAAACCTTTTCCCATCTCTGAAAGAGGAACCAGTTCTATGGCATTCATAGCCAAAAGAGCTTTCACCTGGTTTAAGGCCTCCGTCCATTGATGTTTTGGAAGGTCTGGCCATCCGCTTGGCCTTGGCAAGGTATGAAAATGGAATTTGTAACCTCTTAAACCCACATCCAAAACCCACTTGTCTTGGGTTATTTGAGTCCAATTTTGATAAAAAAAGAGAGAGTTTTCCTCCGAGAGGGGCTTCCAGGCAAGAAGTTCCTGTAGCCCAACAGAGGGAGTCATTGAGTTTGTTTCCTTTGAGATTGTGACCTGTCCTCTCCTCCCCTAGGGGTGGAAGTAGTCCACTGTCTTGGTCTATAAACAGCTTGTGTTTGAGGCCTCCCTCTGGAGCGTCTATATCTACCCGTCTGAGGCCTGTCTGAAGTGGGAAAGGACCAATTATTTGAAGGCCAATTCCTGCTAAATCTAGGTGAGAAATCTTTAACTGTTTACATGGATTTCACCTTATCCTGCATCTTTTTAATCACCTCTTCAGCTTTTGATCCAAACAAAACATTATGCTGAACAGGAGCATCCAATAATTTAGCCTTTACTTGTTCAGGCAAATTTTGTTCCTTTAGCCATGCATGCCTTCTAATGACTGTGCCAGAGGCCGCAGCCCTACAAGAAGCCACCAAGGCATCAAATCCACAGTGTAAACCATGCTTCCCAACCTGTTCAGTGGCATGCAATAAGTCATGTAATTCCTTATCATCTGCACAGGCAGAAATGGAAGTAAGCTTTTGTTTTAAGACAGACAAGAGAAATTGCTGGTATTTAAGCATATGAAACTGACAGTTTAAAGCCCTAATGGACAAAGTAGCAGAAGTGTACACCTTTTTGCCCCATCTTTCTAAGGATCGAGAATCCTTTTCAGTAGGAATGGGATTTTTGGCAGAAGCGGCCTTAACTCCCTTAGGACCCTGAGAAATGGTTTCAGGATCAGCAGAAGGGTTCTTGTATAAAACTGATGGGAATCAGGAACCCTGTAATATCTATCAGGCTTAACAGGAGCAGGAGGAAAAGAGTCAGGGGTTAAGTTAGCCTCCGAAAAGGCATCATCCACAATATCCAAAACAGGAGGAATAGCCAGGGGTCTATGTTGGGAAGAAGAAGAAAATCCTCAGTCTTTTCTTGGATTCGAATACTCCTGTCCTTCCCAGTGGAAATGTTCCCTCATTTCATGCAAAGTTTCCCCAAAAGAGAAATCCTCAGGGGGAGAAGCTGAAGGAATGGATTCTTCAGTATCAGAATCCTCATAAGGAGGGAAAGAATATTCCTGATCAGAAGAAGAAACTGAGGAAACAGAAGCCTGATCAGAGGAATCATAATAAACATCCTGCCTTGGCCTTTTATCTGGAGAGGGATGAGAATCCCTAATCATAGTAAGTAAATCCTCCGCCATCTTGAGTAGCTGTTTCTGTGACCTGGGAGCCGGTTCAGAAGAGGCCTGTGTTGTAGTCTTTGATTTTGAAGGAGTCTTTGCCTTTGCTAGTAGCTGAGTAGGCCTGAAAACCCCTTCGGAAGCCGGTACCTGCACAGCGGCTCCAGACCCATCCGAAGGAGCATTGTCCGAAGGTCCTGCAACAGAAATATTTAATGGCCTGGTTGGCTCCTCATGAGAGTCCGTTTCGGCCGTCGGTTCTGAAATGGCTGACGACAGGGGCTGCAAAAGCGCCTCACTGATGACGGCCGAACCTGATGCTGGCTCCGCTTCTGCGCTATCATCAGATTTGGACCTCGGAGGCCTGTCTTTATCATTGCGACGTTTGTGAACTCCGGTAGCCGGGACCGTATCCGACGACATTTTGTAGTTAAAGCGCCTACCGAAGTAATGAAAAGCGAAATTGTACCTTCGCTTAATTGTACGTTGATTGAATCTAGCACAAAACCGACAACTAGCTACGTCGTGGTCAGGGCCCAAGCAAGGAATACAGTAAGAATGAAAATCCTTATGAGGTATTTGCTTCCCACATGAAATACAATTATTAACTTTTTCTGACATCGGAGAGGAGCAAGAAAAAAGTTTCCCCAACGGGGTACTTAGCTTTGAGTGGAGAAGAAAATCTTCGGACCGATCAGAAAAATTCGTCAGGAGTCAGCCGACCGGCACTTGCGAACTGCTATCACCGCACGGCAAGAAAGACTGGAGAAGATGGCGTCGGCTGTCAGCTTTGTACTCCTGGCACTCTGACGTCAGGGAGCATGGTTGAACAGCCGACGCCGGACCCAGACTTTGGGATTCTGGCTGACCGAGGGCTGCCTGCCATCAGGGGAAAACCCTACAGTCATGACTGCAACAGTGAAACACGATGAACATCTATTCCAATGCAAATTACCTGTTATTAAGTTTTGGTTTGTCAAAATTCAATGCCCCTCCAAACCCTGAGAATACACCAGCCTATTCTGAATTGCTCTCAGAAACTCTGCACAACCATGTCAAAGGCTGCATATAGGCTGCAGTATCTACCAGAAGTCAGTCAGAACTAGCTCCAGAAACAAACCAGACTGGTGGCATCCCAAATTAAACAGGACATACAACAAAAGGAAAAAAATATGGCAAAAATCAGGAAGGATAATTCCAATAAAGATTAAAAATTCAATCATCAAAGTAAATAGGCAACTAAGAGGGCTAATCAGGTCAAGCAAAGCCAACTTTGAGGTTAAGATATCCTCCCAGATGAAAGATAACCATATAAACCATACAGTCTTAAAACAGGATTTGTGCCACATGAATGGAAGACTGTGATGGTCACACCCCCTTCATAACGAAGGACCTCTAAATGATCCTGGAAACTACAGACCCATTAGTCTGATTAGTCTTATTCACAAAACCATGGAAAGAATTATCATGGAAATTATAAAACGGACATAGGAGACCTCCAGACACTGGATCCATCCCAGTTTGGCTTTGTCAAAGGAAGGTCATGCTTACTTAATCTGGTGAATGTCTTTGAAAAGGTCACCAAGGCAATGGATGAAAGGAAAACTGTGCATTCTGCCAACCTAGATCTAGCTACAGTATTTGATACAATACCCCATTTGAGTATTGTCAACAAATTTACAGAACTAGGTATAAACTCCTTTACAACACACTGGATAGCTAGCTGGTTCACTGATAGGAACCAGAAGGTTAGAAATGGTAAAGCCACCTCCACAAAGAGGCTGGTCACCAGTGGAGTCCCCCATGGCTCTGTGCTAGGCCCACTCCTCTTTGGAATCTACTTCTCGAATGTCAAAACCAATGTCGAAGGCCTCTGGCTTGCCAAGTTTGCAGATGATTGCAAATTGGGAGCAGTCAGTGAATCCCCCAAGCCAATAGCACCCTTCAGGAAGGTCTAATACAGACAAATGCTTGGTGCCAAAGCCATTGATGAAAACTCAATACCAAGAAATGCATTTTAGTATCTTTTGGGAAGTCTGCCACCCTGTAATACTATGCCATCTATAAAACACCCTTAAAAGTTGATTAACAAGTCAGGGATCTGGGAACTCATGTAGATAGTAACCTCACATTCGACCAACATGTGTCCAAGGAAGTAAGAAAATCCTTCTATTTTAATCAACTTATAAGCAAGGGTATGTCGTCTAGGTCCAGTGAAATCATATCATTGTACTCAGCCATCATCAGACCCATCACATAATATAATACACCCTTCAGTATGTACCTGACTTGACACATGCCACATATGGAATGTCCACAAATGTTCCTTACACAAAGAATACGAGGAACAAACACAATGTCCTATGTTGAGCTTCTCAAAGCCCTGTCTCTTTATTCAGTTTCACACAGACTTTTGAGAGATGATCTTTGCCTGGCATACAAGGCATCTCTGGACACTGTTTAAGCTGGTGCTCTGTTTGTAATGAGGGAGAGTCACATGGATTTTATTTATTAAGGATCACATACCACCAGATTTAGTTTCAAACAGGCCCATTTCAATACTAAACCATGATTACAAAGTGTTCAAGTGTATAGTGGTTAAAAGAATGGAAAAAAGTAATGCCAAAACTAATAGATATGGATCAATGTGGTTTTGTGGAGGGAAGACAAACATTTGACAACATTAATAGAACACTGATAATCCAGATGGAAGCAGAATGTAAGAAATTATCATTGCTGTTGGTGGGTCTTGGTGAAAAGAAAGTATTTGACAGAGTAAGGGCAATGGAAGTAATTGTATTTCCTGAAAAAAATTATGAGGTTGATTAGGAGAATATATGAGGGATCAGAGGCAAAAATTAAAGTGGGCGTGGTCCTCTCTGATAATTTCTGCTTGAGCTGAGGAATCCGGCAGGGGTGTCCTCTTTCTCCTTTATTATTTGCATTACATTTAGAACCATTGGCAAAGAAAATAAGGGACTCAGAAATTCAAGGATATAATTGGTATGGTAGTCAAGAAAAGCTGTCTTTATTTACAGACGATATTAATTTGTACCCGACAAAACCACAAAAAGACATTACAGTGTTATGGAACATTTTGAGACCATTTCAGATCTTTTCTGGATACAAAATGAATGAAGCTAAAACAAAGGCAATAGCGGTAAATTAGGTTCCCACACATGAACTGGTTCAGGAATACCCATATTTATAAGGACATGATAAAATGAAATATTTAAGAGTATGGATTAAAAATTATTCTAGTGTGGCAGCTGCAGATACGTGGAAAGAGACTAAACAAAAGATAACACGAAAATGGAAGCTTTGTTATATGGATATGGATAGTAGGATACAAGCAGTTACAATGTTTTTAGTCCCTTTAGTCTTATACATCGATCAGGCATATTTTTATCAACCAGAGGAGAAATTGTGGGTAGCAATTAATAAAGTGCTGAAGGACTTCATCTGGTACGGGAAGATGGCAAGAGTCAAGTGGGATAAGCTGATTCTTCTAGAAGAATAGGGCAGATTGGGATTCCACGGTTTGAAGGGGTACTTCAGAGCTACACAGTTAAGACCCCTATACATAGCACATATAATTCAAAGTGCAAAGGGATGATGATGAAAATGGGGGAAGCACAAGAAACAAGAGGAGACTGGGATTGTGGATGCAGGCCTTCAAGAATAACAACAATAACCATAGAGAATATTATATCCATAAAGTAGCAGAAAGTATTCTAAGAACTAAACCAACATGGGAATGGAGAAAGGAGATTCTGCCTATAGGGATGACTGCAATTATGAATACAGACAATAGGCAAGAGGGGACAAGAATTTACTGGACAAAAACTGCAAGGGAGCAAATAGCTAGAGAGGGAAAGATGACAGAATGGAAAGAAGCCGAGGATTTATTTGGATTGCAGGTTGCAGATTGCTGTCCCTATCAGGGATTGATATCAGAGTACAGGCAAAGAGAAAGAAATACAGGTGTCCTAAATGAAACACCAGCACTGGTAGAGTTTTTAATAGAATCTAGAACAGAAGCTGCCATTAAAAAAAGAATAATTAGTAGAGCATATAAAATATTGCATGATAACTATAAGAATCATTCAGAAGACGTTGGAAAGGATTGGCAAGAGAGACTGGATAAGCAATTCACAAAGAAACAATGGGAGGATATATGTATATCTCCCAAATATGCAACAAAATCTAGAAGATTTAGGATTTTTGCTTGGAACTGTTTACATAGATATTTTATACCCCAAATAGACTCCAGAGATTTTTTCCTCAGGCAGACAGTAAATGTTGGAGGTGTGATGGGGAAGAAAGAGGTAATTGGGAACATATTTTCTGGGAGTGTGGTGAGTTGGCAGACTTTAAGGATTCCCTGCGGGAAGCATGCTGGAGATGCTGGGTAGGAAGATTGGTCTGATGAGGGAGATGACTTTTCTGAGCTATGATACAAAATCAGAATTGTCTAGACATGGTAAGGCCTTGCTGTGTCGAATAATGGTGGCTGCCAAAAAAAAAGCAATTATTAAAATGTGCAAATCAAAATCTAAACCAACTATACTGGAAGTAGTGAATATAGTAACAGAGATAAAGCAACTGGAAGTGAGATATTTAGAAGTGGGTAGGTGCAAACTACATAGGAAACAATGGGAATTGTGGGAACAATACGTACACGGGAGGAATAAGGTCTAAAAGGCAGCAGGACTTAAATGAGCTATGTAATGTTTGAGTGAGAAACACTGGATAGATTATAAGTGATGTATAATGTTTTCAACTTGGAGTGTGTAAGTATGGTTTGTGATGTAAAATGCTTGCGACTAGGATTGTGTGGATGTGATGTGTTTTCATTTACATAAATATATGATTGCCTAAGTATTAAGTGATGGTTTAATAAAGATGTTACTTGTTTAAAAAAGTCAGGAATTTAATAATTTATGTAATATTGCTTAGGTTCTATGATCTATAGCAATATATGTGAAGTATAATGTTTATGTTAATATAGTTTGATTACTTTTATATGAATGTACATTTGCCTATGTCACAAGTGATAATTCAATAAAGGTGTATGGGGAAAAAAGGATCACATATCACTTCTTTAACCTGCATTTTTTGCCTAAATTTCATGTACTTCATCAAGAAGAGCATGAATGGCAAACAGTAAAGTTATGAAATGCTCTAATCAGGGAATAAGGCCTTAAATTAAAGAAAGAAACCACTGAAAGACTGTAATGCAAATAAAACAAGTGTTAAGAAACTTCTGTGTGTGGAAGATTTTCAGTCCATATATCTCTAGTTAATCACTGTATACTAATCAGATCAGACAATAGTAGTAGAAGTAGCGAACTTTAACTCGTCTTAAGTAAAAAAAAAAAAATAAATAATAAAAAATATTTAATTTGAAATATTGTACAGAATTACTATGTATTTGAAAGTAATCCAAGCAAGGCAGGCAGTCTGTTTCCAGTTGAAACTCCTTTATTAATTACACAGACAAGCGATCCAAGTAAAACAAAAATAGAATAATAGTTTATATATATATATATATATATATATATATATATGCATGTATACTTTTTATCAGGCAAGGGAGTGGTTTATTGTGTGGAAAACAAAGTGCTATTGGCATACATGTTAAATTCACATCATTTCCCCATCAGTGTGACATTCAAGCTGGTTCTGCCCTACTTAGTAGCTGTCATAATAATATAACCCTTAAGTACTTTAAATAAATTTAATAATGATGTGGTACCTCTTATTTAACCAGATTATTAATCAGATTATTACGTCTGAGATTTTATCCAAGAGAATATACTTCATGGCTGGAAATATATCAACCTTAGTCCATTTGGCAATCAAAAAATGCATATAAATATATACATATATACTTTGCATGTAAAAAATCAATTGTAAAAATCATATTCTATTTTCATAACCTATTGTTAACAAAGATCGCTTTCGTCCTTCTAGACTTCTTCAGGTCTGTGTACAAGAACCCTAAAAACTATCTATAAAAATATTATTGCATAATTAGTATTATCATCACACATCATTTTGAATAAAGTGGGGAAAAAAAGAGAACCAGAAAAAGAAAAAATAATAAGAAAAAATGTATGATGATGGAAACAAAATATACACTTAAATTAAAACTGATTTAAAATGGTATTTAAAACCAAGTGGTAGACTAAAATAAAATAAAATTAAAAAAAATAGTCATGTAAACAATGTGGCAATTTTCTAAGTTCCAGTACACTTTTAATTGAACAGTAGTAGTTTAGTCCAGTCTTCCTAAAAGAGTTCAGCTTTCTTTATAATATTCAGGATGTCTCTTTCAAGATCACCCATGTCTATGCAAATAAATACAATCCTACCTGAAAAACAGAAATTAGACTGGGAAAAGATTCATTTTTGATGTCAGTTATAGTCTTTTACAATTCCTATTGCTACAATATTTTACTTAAATTGCTTAAAGTAATGAGTAACAAATCACACACAGAGTTGTCAATGTTTATTTAATAAGTGGTGAATGAAGGTAATTTCATGTGTATGGTTTGTCAGTATCAGCTCGAAAGTTTATCAAATGAATGCAAATTGTTGAGTCAATTTAGAACATAATTTAACATTTTTACATGACATACTACTGAAAATATGCTGCTAAGAATACTGTTGGCCTCAAAAGACCCCATTTAATCCTACTGTGTTACAGCCAGTTAGACATATATGACTGCACAGTTTCAGTTTTCCAACTAATCTGAGCTCTAATTTAACAGGTGGAGTTGCACCCTTACCTTATGCAACCTAAACTGGTACAGTACTGCAAGTCAAAGGGGATCATCCTGATGGCATACAGTCCATTTGGATCACCAGACAGACCTTTGTAAGTAATAATGGCAAAAGGTAAAATTCTATAGTTGGCAAAGTACTGTCTAGATCCTTATTTTGTTGCTGATTAAGAATATAAGAGAAGGTCAGAGAAAATGTGTTTTTTTTACTGTTTTATAAAATAGGGTGGGGGAAGGCATATATCTCCCTTCATTGTTTATGTATTAATACACATTCTTAACATGAAAAAAAAAACAATGTTTTTCCAATTATGTCATTCTAAATCCTTAGGAAACAGCTTTCTGCATATGCCATCTACTTAAATCTTCTGTTATGGAAGTCACGCAATTAGCAACTAATAACAGAGGCATGAACAGACAGTCTTACTTTTGGAAGAAAGTGACACTGATGCAAGGGTTAAAAAGTACCAGTGCTTTTAAACAAAGCTAAAAGGGAGGGAGGTGGAGGGAGAGGCAGGTGTGCAGAATAGCATGACAGAAGAGTGAGGAATTCCTGATGAAAGAGAAAACAGGCTGCAAGAAATGAATATAACTATAGTTTAGAGCACAGCAGAGACAGGTTCTCAGTAGCACAATTAGCATTCAGATAGGATGGTAACAGGCTTTGACCTATGATATCAGGGTGACACACAGGAATACTGCGGAAGGGAAGATAAAGGAATATTGTGAATTTAAATACCTTAGAAAAGCTAGCCCAGAGAGGTAAACAGAACACATGTCCTACAAGGTAACAAAGATCCAAATGGGAATGACCGGCGGAAGAACAGAGCAAAGAAAGAGGAGTGACAGATACATGCAAGTAAAGTACCAGCGTCATCAGGGTACTTAGCAACTCAGAAGCCGAGTGAGGAAGATGACCAAGCTGGAAGCATTTATAGCTGAGATTGCCTTAAACATGCTATAGAAAACTGAGATACACACTAAAGTTAAGGAGAACTTGAGCAAAAAACCTGATGTAACGTTTTTTTTTCATTAGAAAGGCTTAAATAAAGGGAAGGTTGTAGTATATATCAGGGAATAAACAGAGTAGTACGCTGTAGAAACATGAGTAACAGGCAAGAGGAAAAAAAATGGAGAAAGGGGAACGAGAGTATGAAGAAGAAGGAAAAATGACGGGGTGCAGTGTCATCACCTTTTTGATAAAGTTGCTTGAAGAAAAAGGGTAAATTCTGTATTTTAATATCTTATCCAAGCCACCCAACATGACTGCCAAGGAGGATGAGTAGGTTAAGATAGGATCAATGGATGGGGTGATACGAAGCAGGCCGTGATGATAGGATCCATCAGTGTATTTATAACGGGCTGATAAGAAGCAGGTGGTGAAGATAGGATACATCAAGTGTATTTATAATGTGCTAATAAGAAGCAGGTGGTGAAGATAGGATACATCAGTGTATTTATAATGGGCTGATAAGAAGCAGGTCGTGATGATAGCATACATCAGTGTATTTATAATGGGCTGATAAGAAGCAGGTGGTGAAGATAGGATACATCAGTGTATTTATAACGGGCTGATAAGAAGCAGGTGGTGAAGATAGGATACAACAAGTGTATTTATAACGTGCTAATAAAAAGCAGGTGGTGAAGATAGGATACATCAGTGTATTTATAATGGGCTAATATGAAGCAGGTGAAGATAGGATATATCAAGTGTATTTATAATGGGCTGATAAGAAGCAGGTCGTGATGATAGGATACACCAGTGTATTTATAACGGGCTAATAAAAAGCAGGTGGTGAAGATAGGATACATCAGTGAATTTATAACGGGCTAATAAGAAGCAGGTGAAGATAGGATACATCAAGTGTATTTATAATGGGCTAAGAAGAAGCAGGTCATGATGATAGGATACACCAGTGTATTCATAATGGGCTAAGAAGAAGCAGGTGGTGAAGATAGGCTACATCAGTGTATTTATAATGGGCTAATAAGAAGCAGGTGGTGAAGATAGGATACATCAGTGTATTTATAATGGGCTAATAAGAAGCAGGTGGTGAAGATAGGATACATCAGTGTATTTATAATGGGCTAATAAAAAGCAGGTGGTGAAAATAGGATGCATCAAGTGTATTTATAATGGGCTGATAAGAAGCAAGTGGTGAAGATGGGATACATCAGTGTATTTATAAAGGGCTGATAAGAAGCAGGTGGTGAAGATAGGAATCATCAGTGTATTTACGATGGGCTGACATGAAGCAGGTGTATTTACAATGGGCTGACATGAAGCTGGTGTATTTACAATGGGCTGACATGAAGCAGGTGGTATAGATAGGATACATCAGTGTATTTATAATGGGCTGATACGAAGCAGGTCGTGATGATAGGATACATCAAGTGTATTTACAATGGGCTGACATGAAGCAGGTGGTGAAGATAAGATACATCAGTGTATTTATAATGGGCTGATAAGAAACAGGTCATGATGATAGGATACATCAGTGTATTTTTGACGGGCTGATAAGAAGCACTTGGTGAAGATAGGATACATCAGTGTATTTATAATGGGCTAAAAAGAAGCAGGTGGTGAGGATAGGATACATCAGTGTATTTATAATGGGCTAAGAAGCAGGTCGTGACAACAGGATACATCAGTGTACTTAAAACGGGCTAATAAGAAGCAGGTGGTAAAGATAGGATACATCAGTGTATTTATAATGGGCTAAAAAGAAGCAGGTTGTGATGACAGGATACATCAGTGTATTTATAATGGGCTGATAAGAAGCAAGTGGTGAAGATAGGATACATCAGTGTATTTATAACGGGCTAAAAAAAAGCAGGTGGTGATGATAGGATACATCAGTGTATTTATAATGGGCTGATAAGAAGCAGGTGGTGAAGATAGGATACATCAGTGTATTTACAATGGGCTGACATGAAGCAGGTGGTGAAGATAGGAAACATCAGTGTATTCATAATGGGCTGACATGAAGAAGGTGGTGAAGACAGGATACAACAGTATATTTATAACGGGCTGATAAGAAGCAGGTGGTGAAGATAGGATACATCAGTGTATTTATAATAGGCTGATAAGAAGCAGGTGGTGAAGATAGGATACATCAGTATATTTATAATGGGCTGGTAAGAAGCAGGTCATGATGATAGAAAACATCATGTATTTATAATGGGTTGATAAGAAGCAAGTAGTGGAGATAGGATACATCAGTGTATTTACAATGGGCTGACATGAAGCAGGTGTATCTACAATGGGCTGACATGAAGCAGGTGGTGAAGATAGGATACATCAGTATATTTATAACAGGCTGATATGATGCAGGTGGTGAAGATAGGCTACATCAGTATATTTATAACGGGCTGATAGGAGAAGCAGGTGGTGAAGATAGGATACATCAGTATATTTATAATGGGCTGATAAGAAGCAGGTGGTGAAGATAGGATACATCAGTATATTTATAACGGGCTGATAAGCAGGTGGTGAAGATAGGATACATCAGTGTATTTATAACGGGCTGATAAGAAGCAGGTGGTGAAGATAGGATACATCAAGTGTATTTATAACGTGCTAATAAGAAGCAGGTGGTGAAGATAGGATACATCAGTGTATTTATAATAGGCTGATAAGAAGCAGGTGGTGAAGATAGGATACATCAGTGTATTTATAATGGGCTAATAAGAAGCAGGTCGTGATGATAGGATGCATCAGTATATTTATAACGGGCTGATAAGAAGCAGGTCATGATGATAGAAAACATCATGTATTTATAATGGGCTGATAAGAAATAGGTAGTGGAGATAGGATACATCAGTGTATTTATAACGGGCTAATAAAAAGCAGGTGGTGAAGATAGGATACATCAGTGTATTTACAATGGGCTGACATGAATCAGGTGTATTTACAATGGGCTGACATGAAGCAGGTAGTGAAGATAGGATACATCAGTATATTTATAATGGGCTGATAAGAAGCAGGTGGTGAAGACAGGATACATCAGTATATTTATAATGGGTTGATAAGAAGCGGGTGGTGAAGATAAGATTCATCAGTATATTTATAAAGGGCTGATATGAAGCAGGTAGTGAAAATAGGATACATCAGTGCATTTATAAAGGGCTGATATGAAGCAGGTAGTAAAGATAGGATACATCAGTGTATTTATAATGGGCTGACATGAAGCAGGTTGTGAAGATAGGATACATCAATGTAGTTATAATGGGCTAACATGAAGCAGGTGGTGAAGATAGCATACATCAGTATATTTATAACAGGCTGATAAGAAGCAGGTGGTGAAGATAGGATACATCAGTGTATTTATAACAGGCTGATAAGAAGCAGGTGGTGAAGATAGGATACATCAGTGTATTTATAATGGGCTAATATGAAGCAGGTGAAGATAGGATACATCAGTATATTTGTAAGAGGCTGATATGAAGCAGGTGGTGAAGATAGGATACATCAGTATATTTATAATGGGCTGATAGGAGAAGCAGGTGGTGAAAATAGGATACATCAAGTGTATTTATAACGTGCTAATAAGAAGCAGGTGGTGAAGATAGGATACAACAGTATATTTATAATGGGCTGATATGAAGCAGGTGGTGAAGATAGGCTACATCAGTGTATTTATAATGGGCTGATAAGAAGCAGGTCGTGATAATAGGATGCATCAGTATATTTATAACGGGCTGATAAGAAGCAGGTCATGATGATAGAAAACATCATGTATTTATAATGGACTGATAAGAAGCAGGTGGTTAAGATAGGATACATCAAGTATATTTATAACGTGCTAATAAGAAGCAGGTGGTGAAGATAGGATACATCAGTGTATTTATAATGGGCTAATATGAAGCAGGTGAAGATAGAATACATCAAGTGTATTTATAATGGGCTGATAAGAAGCAGGTCGTGATGATAGGATACACCAGTGTATTTATAACGTGCTGATAAGAAGCAGGTGGTGAAGATAGGATACATCAGTGTATTTATAACAGGCTGATAAGAAGCAGGTGTTTTTAGATAGGATACATCAAGTGTATTTATAACATGCTAATATGAAGCAGGTGGTGAAGATAGGATACATCAGTGAATTTTTAACGGGCTAATAAGAAGCAGGTGAAGATAGGATACATCAAGTGTGTTTATAATGGGCTAAGAAGCGGGTCATGATGATAGGATACACCAGTGTATTCATAATGGGCTAAGAAGAAGCAGGTGGTGAAGATAGGATACATCAGTGTATTTATAATGGGCTAATAAGAAGCAGGTGGTGAAGATAGGATACATGAGTGTATTTATAATGGGCTAATAAAAAGCAGGTGGTGACAATAGGATGCATCAAGTGTATTTATAATGGGCTGATAAGAAGCAGGTGGTGAAGATAGGATACATCAAGTATATTTATAATGGGCTGATAAGAAGCAGGTGGTGAAGATAGGAATCATCAGTGTATTTACAATGGGCTGACATGAAGCAGGTGTATTTACAATGGGATGACATGAAGCAGGTGGTATAGATAGGATACATCAGTGTATTTATAATGGGCTGATAAAAAGCAGGTCGTGATGATAGGATACATCAGTGTATTTATAATGGGCTGATAAGAAACAGGTCATGATGGTAGGATACATCAGTGTATTTTTGACGGGCTGATAAGAAGCATTTGGTAAAGATAGGATACATCAGTGTATTTATAATGGGCTAAAAAGAAGCAGGTGGTGAGGATAGGATACATCAGTGTATTTATAATGGGCTAAGAAGCAGGTCGTGACAACAGGATACATCGGTGTACTTTAAACGGGCTAATAAGAGACAGGTGGTAAAGATAGGATACATCAGTGTATCTATAATGGGCTAAAAAGAAGCAGGTTGTGATGATAGGATACAGCAGTGTATTTATAATGGGCTGATAAGAAGGAGGTGGTGAAGACAGGATACATCAGTGTATTTATAACGGGCTAGTAAAAAGCAGGTGGTGAAGATAGGATACATCAGTGTATTTACAATGGGCTGACATGAAGCAGGTGTATCTACAATGGGCTGACATGAAGCAGGTGGTGAAGATAGGATACATCAATATATTTGTAACAGGCTGATATGAAGCAGGTGGTGAAGATAGGATACATCAGTATATTTATAACGGGCTGATAAGAAGCAGGTGGTAAAGATAGGACACATCAGTGTATTTATAATGGGCTAATAAGAAGCAGATGGTGAAGATAGGATACATCAGTGTATTTATAATGGGCTGACATGAAGCAGGTGTATTTACAATGGGCTGAGATGAAGCAGGTGGTGAAGATAGGATACATCAGTGTATTTATAATGGGCTGATAAGAAGCAGGTCGTGATAATAGGATGCATGAGTATATTTATAATGGGCTGATAAGAAGCAGGTCATGATGATAGAAAACATCATGTATTTATAATGGACTGATAAGAAGCAGGTGGTTAAGATAGGATACATCAAGTGTATTTATAATGTGCTAATAAGAAGCAGGTGGTGAAGATAGGATACATCAGTGTATTTATAATGGGCTAATATGAAGCAGGTGAAGATAGGATACATCAAGTGTATTTATAATGGGCTGATAAGAAGCAGGTCGTGATGATAGGATACACTAGTGTATTTATAACGTGCTGATAAGAAGCAGGTGGTGAAGATAGGATACATCAGTGTATTTATAATGGGCTGATAAGAAGCAGGTGTTGAAGATAGGATACATCAAGTGTATTTATAATGTGCTAATAAGAAGCAGGTGGTGAAGATAGGATACATCAGTGAATTTTTAACGGGCTAATAAGAAGCAGGTGAAGATAGGATACATCAAGTGTATTTATAATGGGCTAAGAAGAAGCGGGTCATGATGATAGGATACACCAGTGTATTTATAATGGGCTAATAAGAAGCAGGTGGTAAAGATAGGATACATCAGTGTATTTATAATGGGCTAATAAGAAGCAGGTGGTGAAGATAGGATACATCAGTGTATTTATAATGGGCTAATAAAAAGCAGGTGGTGACAATAGGATGCATCAAGTGTATTTATAATGGGCTGATAAGAAGCAGGTGGTGAAGATAGGATACATCAAGTATATTTATAATGGGCTGATAAGAAGCAGGTGGTGAAGATGGGATACATCAGTGTATTTATAAAGGGCTGATAAGAAGCAGGTGGTGAAGATAGGAATCATCAGTGTATTTACAATGGGCTGACATGAAGCAGGTGTATTTAAAATGGGATGACATGAAGCAGGTGGTATAGATAGGATACATCAGTGTATTTATAATGGGCTGATAAAAAGCAGGTCGTGATGATAGGATACATCAGTGTATTTATAATGGGCTGATAAGAAACAGGTCATGATGGTAGGATACATCAGTGTATTTTTGACGGGCTGATAAGAAGCATTTGCTAAAGATAGGATACATCAGTGTATTTATAATGGGCTAAAAAGAAGCAGGTGGTGAGGATAGGATACATCAGTGTATTTATAATGGGCTAAGAAGCAGGTCGTGACAACAGGATACATCGGTGTACTTTAAACGGGCTAATAAGAGGCAGGTGGTAATGATTGGATACATCAGTGTATTTATAATGGGCTAAAAAGAAGCAGGTTGTGATGATAGGATACAGCAGTGTATTTATAATGGGCTGATAAGAAGAAGGTGGTGAAGACAGGATACATCAGTGTATTTATAACGGGCTAATAAAAAGCAGGTGGTGAAGATAGGATACATCAGTGTATTTACAATGGGCTGACATGAAGCAGGTGTATCTACAATGGGCTGACATGAAGCAGGTGGTGAAGATAGGATACATCAGTATATTTGTAACAGGCTGATATGAAGCAGGTGGTGAAGATAGGTTACATCAGTATTTATAACGGGCTGATAAGAAGCTGGTGGTAAAGATAGGGCACATCAGTGTATTTATAATGGGCTAATAAGAAGCAGATGGTGAAGATAGGATACATCAGTGTATTCATAATGGGCTGACATGAAGCAGGTGGTGAAGACAGGATACAACAGTATATTTATAACGGGCTGATATGAAGCAGGTGGTGAAGATAGGATGCATCAGTATATTTATAATGGGCTGATAAGAAGCAGGTAGTGAAGATAGGATACATCAGTGTATTTATAATAGGCTGATAAGAAGCAGGTGGTAAAGATAGGATACATCAGTGTATTTATAATGGGCTAATAAGAAGCAGGTCATGATGACAGGATGCATCAGTATATTTATAATGGGCTGATAAGAAGCAGGTAGTGAAGATAGGATACATCAGTGTATTTATAATAGGCTGATAAGAAGCAGGTGGTGAAGATAGGATACATCAGTGTATTTATAATGGGCTAATAAGAAGCAAGTCATGATGATAGGATGCATCAGTATATTTATAACGGGCTGATAAGAAGCAGGTCATGATGATAGAAAAGGGGGTGTTGGTAGACAGATGAGATGATCACAGCTTAGCAAGAATGGGAAGTGACAGGTATACCAAAGGAAATAAGGTAGGGGTAAATGTGGGAGAGCAGAACCATAGGGGGGTGTTGGTAGACAGATGAGATGATCACAGCTTAGCAAGAATGGGAAGTGACAGGAATACCTAAGGAAATAAGGTAGGGGTAAATGTGGGAGACCAGAACCGTAGGGGGGTGTTGGTAGACAGATGAGATTATCACAGCTTAGCAAGAATGGGAGGTGACAGGAATACCAAAGGAAATAAGGTAGGGGTAAATGTGGGAGACCAGAACCGTAGGGGGGTGTTGGTAGACAGATGAGATGATTACAGCTTAGCAAGAATGGGAAGTGACAGGAATACTTAAGGAAATAAGGTAGGGGGGCTGAAAGGGTTCCCATCCAGGACCCTCTTTTAGTAGCTTTATTAAAATTATCAGCAAATAATGGAACAAAACAACAATAAACACAAACTAAAATTACACAGCTCACAATTTAAGATAAGAAAGGAAATGGCAAAGTGAATAAAGCAAACATTTCAGCTTCTAATAAAAGTCTTCAGATGATATCTAACAAAATAAAACATGCATTTTTACAGTTAGAATGTGTTTAGTCATTGAGCTTACAAGCACCTAGACCTTTATTAACATTTAACAGCTACCAAATGAAATTCCATCAGAGGCAATCTGCATGATTGCTGTGTAAAAGTTAACTAGCACAGAAAAAATCTGTATTAACATACAGGCCAGAGTATCAGCCACTGCATCCAGATCCCAAACAGTTAAATTAGGCTGCTTTGATTAAAGATAATATATACAGATATACATATACATAAATATAAATATTTATAAATGGGATAAGCTACTAGGTATTACAACTCCTTTCCAGGGGCGACCATAGACAAAATCTTATTAAGAAATGAGATCTTCACCCAAATTCCAAAACAGTTGCCCTCAGTGTAAGTCTGCCCTGATTCCAAAAGACCTGCTCTCAGTGTAAGTGGTCACTTGCACTGAGAGCAAGTCTTTTATAATCTGGCCCCTTTAGTTTGTAAGTTAGGATTCATACAATTCTGCATTTGAGTTATCTTTTATAGTCCCAGAAAATGTGGAGAACATTGACCTCAGACAAGGCAAAAATCTTACAATATCTCCCTTCTCAGGAAAAAAACGAAAATAAAGGTTATCGTAAGACTTTCTGTACAAAATATCACATTTAAGCTGGCTATACTGGAGCATTAACACATTTATCCCAAACAGAAGAATATGTAAATTAGCCACTCATTGCATTTCTACAAAATAATTTGTGCATATTAGACACTGGGTTTGGTTTGATGAAAAAGTTCCAAAATCATACAGTAGAAAGTTCTCATCAGTGGTTGAAAAACAGAAACATTTTCCAAAATTAGTAGTTCAAAAATATTTAAGGATCTTAAGAAGGGGAAAGTGGCTACTCATTTGCTTACATTATAAATCATACAGGACTGTAAACAACCAGTTGGTATAATTTAGACAAGGTTCAAATGACAAATTCACCACCGTAACAGGTACAAGCAAGCAAAATCTGAGGGTAATGCTACTCAATGCTAGAAGTATAAACCTCAAAATACAGTCACTCGAGGTACTCCTTAAAATGGAGAACATCGACATCTGTGCAGTGAGACCTGGTTCAAATCTCCAGAGAGCAACCCTGCATTACCAGGCTATATAATTCATACCACACCTTTTGGCCACCTAACCCAGACCAAAACACTAAAGGCGGAGGTATGTCCATATTCATTAAGGATGTCCACATCTCCAAGCTAGTTGCTCAGCATAAAGCATTTGAGATTATCCAAGTGCAACTAACTCTGGGCAAGACCGCAATCCAAATTGTAGCTTGCTACAAACCCCCCACCATGCCCCAGGATTCCCACTCCTCTTTTCTTGATACACTGGAAAATATTAGGGTACAACCCAACACCCTAATAGTGGGTGATTTCAACTACCCCACCATTAACTGGGAAAACTACTCATGTACCAACTCTTTTGTTCAATGTTTTCTGGAATTCATAAATTCCAATGCCTTGGATCAACTTATCCACATCTCCACCAGGGGCAGCAATATCCTAGACCTGGTCATTACCAACATGGGCGACCGGTGTTCCACACAAGAGGTCAATTCCTCGTTGGTTAGATCTGACCATAAGCTAATTACCCTAGACATCCACATGCCCCCCCCCCCAATTAAGGAAACAACCGTAAAAAAATTTCTCCAAAGCCAACTTCACGCTTCTTAAGACAGAAGTGGCAAACTTCACGACACCCATGCAAATAGACAATACAGATACAGCTGCTGAATCCTACACAAATACACTTTTATAAGCACTTACATGCATGGATCGTGCTATCCCTAACAGAACCAAGATGCTGTCCTCCAAAAAAAGGAAGCAAATCTGGTGGTCTTCTGCCATAAACAAACTCTACAACAGAAGAAAGAAACTGTTGCAAAAAATAGTAAAATCTCATGATTGGAGGAACTCCCTTGTCAGCCTCAGTAAGAAGCTGAGATCCCTCATAAAATCCTCCAAAGCTAGTTATGAAAACAAAATCACCACTGATTCTAACAAAGCATTCTATAGCTATGTCAAGAATCTCAATGGCAATACTCAGATCTGCTCTGAGTTACAGTACAATGCCACTAAATATACAGAACTAACTGATATTGCCAACATCCTGGCAGATAGGTTCAGTGCTAACTTTACCCCCCTCTCACCCCCAAAGGGCCCATCTCTATACAGGAAGAATGCAAAGTTCCTGTAATCACGGCTGCACAGGTAAAAACCTCACTCTCCAAAGCCAAGAACACAGCATCCATGGGACCTGACAACATCTCAGGCTGCATTCTACATGAACTACAGAATGAACCTAAGTACCATGTTCAATTATAGCCTCACCTCAGGCTTTGTGCCCATTGAATGGTGCACTGTGGCAGTTATTCCACTCCACAAAGGGGGAGCCACAACAGACCCTGGGAACTACCACCCCATTAGCTTGATGAGCCTTGTCTGCAAGGCCATGGAATGTATCATCATGGAACTCATAAACAAAGACATTGGTAATCTCCAAACTCTGGACACCACACAGTTCGGGTTTGTAAAAGGCAGATCATGTCTCTTAAACCTGATAGACTTTCTTGAAGCAGTCACTAAAGCCATAGCTGAGGGTAAAGTGGTTCACACAGCCTATCTAGATCTTGCCAATGCTTTCAACATCATCCCCCACTCTGGAATTATAAATAAACTCACTAAACTAGATATAAATCCCTATGTCACAAGATGGGTTCCCAACTGGCTTACTAACAGAACCCACACTGTGAAAGTAGCAGACTCCAAATCCGACTTCAGATCAGTGACAAGTGGAGTACCACAGGGTTCAGTCCTGGGTCCTCTCCTGTTTGGTATCTGCTTCTCTGAAGTACAGGCTAACACAGAAGGTCTTTGGCTAACTAAGTTCGCAGATGACTGCAAACTAGGAGCCATAATCGAAACTCCTAACAATGTTGACATCCTACAAAAGGGCCTCAATGAGACAGATGCCTGGTGTCAAATTCATGGCCTCAAGTTCCATGCCAAAAAGTGCATTGTCATCCCCTTTGGTAAAAAATTTGTACCCATGAACTACCACATAGGCGGTAGTCTACTTAACACTGAAAGTGTGATAAGAGACCTTGGGACACAGGTGGACACTAGTCTCTCCTTTGATAATCACATTGCCACAGTGGTCAGGAAATCCTTCTATGTGGCACACCTTATCACAAAAGGTTTCTCATTCAGAAAAAAAGAGGTCATTGTTCCCCTCTACTCATCACTCATTAGACACATTATAGAGTACAATGCCCCTTTTAGTATGTACCTCACAAGACATCTACAACAACTGGAAAGGCCACAGGAATACCTCACAAAGAGGATTAATGGCCTCAAACAGATGCCCTACACAGACCATCTCAAAAAACTCCAGCTTTACTCTGTCGCATATCGCCTACTCAGAGGTGAGCTCTGCCTAACATACAAAGCTATGTCAAACACAGAGCTTTTGGACATGCTCCACTTAAAGAAATCCCAATCCTTCCGAGCTACATGCTCTAGGGACCTAAACCTTGTCACCGCAATAAACAGAACAGGCTGCAGGGACAGATTCCTGAACCAGAGACTACTTATTCTCTGGAACAGACTGTCTATCTATGTCAAACAGAGATCCTCATTAGCACTCTTCAAGAAAAATCTTGATGATTGGATGGGAAATAGGAAATTCACCCCGGGGATCACTTATGTGCCTCTGCTTGACAGGGGCACAGGAAATAATTTTCTTGGGTGGCGAAGGCCAGGGTACCTTTTTGGTTAGGCTTATATAGGCCCTAGGGCCAATATCCTAGCACCTACCTATGAACCTATAACATTGTTAAAAGCAGCTGAACTAAGAAGTGTACCTGAGGTAAAGTTACCTGGTAATATTAAGGAACGCTGCATAATCATACAGTAGAAAGTTCTCATCAGTGGTTGAAAAACAGAAACATTTTCCAAAATTAGTAGTTCAAAAATATTTAAGGATCTTAATAAGGGGAAAGTGGCTACTCATTTGCTTACGTAATAAATCATATGGGATTCTAAACAACCGGTTTGTATAATTTATAAACATCATCTAACTGTAATATCGCTCAACTGTTGAAAATCTAATATCAAGTCTTTACTGACAGAGTCATTTCAGTTTGACAATATTGTCTCTAGATAGAAATGGTAGTAAGTCTGAAAAAATATTAAGGGAATTCATGTTTTTTATTCAGAGAAGTTCATGTATGGATTACTACTCTTTTCCAGTGGGAAAGACATACACATTTATTTATGAACTATGATGATTGTGCAATAAACATAAAAGTTAGAAATTTTAAGACTGCCTGATTTTTTTCAAAAGGATTAGTTTTTCATATGGAATGCAGCCATGTTGACAGAAATAGTCTGATTTGGGAACATGCTATGAAAAAATAGCCTTAAAATACATATTGTATACTACAATCTTACAGCATAATGAAATGTTGTTTTCCCATGTTTATATAATTTTGTATTCCAGGCTATAAGGTTGTCTTTTAGCTTAATTTTTGAGAAAATATGGTTACAAAATATTTAGTGTCAAAAAATCTTAAATGGCAAAAGATCTGATAAATTAAAATGAGAAATAACAATTGTCACTGAAAGTGAAAATATGAGATTTGACTAAATTTTGCTTGCAGTCAGACAGAAGATAAACTTAGCAACAGCAGAAATAATACACGCAATATTAGTTCTAGAACAAGAAATACAAGTTATTACACACTGGTGGATTCTGTGACTAACTGGAAAGGTATATTCTACATGTTAATTAAATTATGCTCTATGTATTGAAAATTAGGTTAAGTACAGGTTTCACATACACCTTAAAAAGATAAAGAGAAAAGAGACAGTCTTGTTTAGATCATAAAGAAATAAGGAAAGGCTAGTAAGAGGTATTGTCAATCCACTGAAATGTGAAAACATTTTCAGAATATATTAATACTTTTAATAAAACTGAAAGGAATATCATGTCTTCATTAGTGTAAACTGGAAACTGTGATCCAGTCTGTCAACAGTCTATGAGGCATCTATAGATGATCTATAGAAAAAGCAAATATATGATTGCCGATTTTCTAAATGACTAACATGGGCCATTCTAAAATAATAATTTGGATTTAGTTTGGATTTAGCCTGAATGAAACCAGACTGAAAAAGAAGAAATAATGTTGGGAATCATCACCTTTAACCTATTGTCCAGAATAATAAGTAGTATTTTATAGCATAACTCATTCAAGCCTATAGTACCTTTTTGTATACTCCCAGTTCACACCCATAGCTCCTTATGGCATCCAGAACTTTTTTTGAGTCTAGCTTCATTTACTAAATGACTCACCATCTAATAATAGGCACTATTAAAAAGTGCAAGGAGTTATTAACAAAATGAGACCAAGATTGTTAATCTATGATGTCCTACAGTAGAGGAATTAATCTCACTTTATCACTTATCATTCATATTTTTATATGTATGCTCATATTTTCATAACTGAGAGTGCAACATCTTATTGGGGGTATGACGTAATATATCATGGTAGAAAACATGAAAATTCATTGTCAGTGTCTATTTATATCACACTATACCTGATATAGTTGTTTGTTAGTAATTATGAAAAATAAATAATATTTCCATATTACTTACTTGAAAAAACAAGTGACTTACAAAGTGTTGCATTTCACCAGGTAAAACTTTGAATGTTGTTGAAGAAGACATCATTTCACATTTGTACTGTAAGCTGCAAATATTGAGAAATATGCAGTGTTATTTATACTGCTAATTTTACAATTAATCATATGCTTTCATTTTTTGGTAAACATCTCAATAAACATGCACCCATAGAGGAATTTCTTGTTGTCATATGAAAAATTATGTATGGTTAACAAAAACATTCTAACAGTACATGTCTAGGTTATATAATTTCCAAGATATGGCACATTGTTTGTGAAAGTTTAGCAAAAAATGTAATGTTGTGTTTGTGTGCATTATAATATATTATAGTATTAATGGAAAGACTATGAATACATTTATTATTATCATTACAAACAACACTGCTTACTAATAACATTTCAATTTGTACAGTTTTAATAGATTTATTGTTGACAACATATTTACTTTGTTTCCTTTTTAAGCTTTTTTTTTCCAGAAAATGCTCTGGAATTAAAGATGTGTATAAGCTGCTACAGGTGTAACATTCCGCACCAAATACATGCTAATGAGATAATCAGTTTATAATTTTCCAACTAGGATAATCAAGAGGATGTTTAACAAATTCCACTAAGGACACAAAATACAGATCTTATTAAGCTAACGTGGTGCAGTTCTGTAACTGGCTTACTAGGTAAATGGGCAAGGACAACCTTGTGGATGTGATGTATTTGGACTTCAAAAAAGTAATTGTTTTCCCCACCACAAAATAACAGAGTGGGCTGCAATGGGCATGTAACAGTTATGCAAGACAGAGATGCAGACACTGGCAATAAGGTATAATGTTGGAAAATTAGCTGACAAACACTGTTGGGGGTTGGTCTTGGAACCAATTCTATGTTAAGTACACATCTCTGACCTCACAGAAGGCATGGATGTCTTTGCAGAGGTCATCAAGGTGGGTTTAGTATCGGATGGGCATGCAAGCCTGTCAAAGGACCAAAGACGTAAGACATGGTCAATTAACGTGGCAGCTCCAATTCAAACCTTCCAAGTCCAAGGAGATGAGCCCAGAAACAGAGAAATCAGGTGAATACTACATAATTGAGGTGCAGTGGTCAATACTACATAACTGACGTACAGTGGTCAATACTACATAGTTGAGGTGTAGTGGTCATTCTGAAGAGCCAACTATAAGAGAAGGACTTGAAAGACTATTATTAGAGAAAACATGGGCAATCAGGCTTAGTGAGAAAGACTGGCATTAAAGGCAAAATAAATATTAGGGTGCATAAGCAGGGGTGTAGCATTCACGTTTAGGAGGGAAATGATACCTCTCTACTGAGCCCAGTTTGAAACCTCATATTGAGTATTGTGTATACTGATGAAGTCCTTACAGAATGAAATGGTCTCACTGCTAGTATAAATTCAAGCAAAGAGTACCAAGGAAAATAAATGAACATTGTATAAAGAGAAATTTAGGGAAATTGATCTGACTACCTGAAAAAAAAGAAAAAAACAGAGGCAAATATGATTTGGGTACTCAAGACAGTAATAGGGCAGTGATGGGATTAGGATGGGAAGGAAGAACAGGTGAAGGGAGCATGCCTACTGCAGTAAGACTAGCAGTTCACCTGTGCATTAGAAACACCTCTCCGTGGACAGGGGAATATACAGGTAGAATAGTTTCCCAGAATGGGTACTAGAGGTCAAAACAGCTGAGACATTTATAAAGGTTGGAATATGGAAAATAAAATTAGGAAAGGGAGAGACAACTGACCAATGCTAGATGCAACACTTCAGCAAAATTCATTCGGCATTATGACTAAACCTCGATCCAGTAACGTTTGGCACTAAAAAGTGCAAATAGAAAAGTGTGGCTAATAATAAACAACATGAAAATTAAAACTCAGTGTAAACCTACAAAATCACGTTTATGCATGAAAGACAAATGGTGACTCACATGGGGAAGGAGTGCACCCTTACATCCCTGCTATTTATATATACTAACCTGAGACTGTTATACCTTGGAGTACAAGGAATTCTTCTTGGAACAGACTTAATCCCACTTTTATGTTTACTCTTCTCAGTGCTAAGCATGTGGGTAGAGAAAATTTACCGTACTCACGAAACCAGCTGAATTTATAGTCTCATTCTGCCAACAGTTTATGATACATGATAAATCTGTAATCAGGAGGGCTGGATTTACACATATAAGAGTCAGTCCAAAGGTATATGCATATCTGAAGTTCAAACAGAGAGAAGAAAAACCTGTCTTGAAGGAAGCGTTCCAGCTATGTACAGATAATTACATCACTCAAGAAATCAACAAATTAGAAATGTGGAAAAAATTATTTATTTTTTGCTTAGAATGTAATGCAGTCTGTGCCCACTAAATTCTGAATCACTAGATTTTTTTAAGGAAAGACAAGACAGGGAGAAGGGAGCGTGATTAGCACAGTAAGAAAAAACAGTTCATCTGTACATTAGAAATACCTCTGCATGGACAGAGGATAATACAGGCACAATAATTTCCCAGTTTTATGAGTAGTATAAGAAACATGACTATGACTTATGCTGCACCTGTTTTTTCCAAGTATTGATATTTGCATGTACAACTACATATCCTAACATGCTTCTGGTGAAAAGTATCACACATTCATGTGAAGCTATTTATCAGAAAATATGAGCTGACTGTATTCAGCAGTAACCTTGCTTCAGTCTGGAGGAATGAAAACTTGAAACAGGCTACAAATTATTTATTGCCATGTTGTATTAAAACTGTTTTGCTACCATTGTAAGACTAATGGAGAATAAGATATAGTACAGGTAGAGCAGTGACAACATAATTACATAATTATTCAACTCCTTGACGGCATTGCACCTCTTTAAATTCTTTCTATTTACTCTACCCCACTGGTTCTTATTTCACCTGCCTTTTTAATAATGCATTATGATTACAAGTAATGAGCTTTTCTGGATATAAATGAATCAGTTTTTAACAGCTCTTAAGAATTCCTGCTGAAAATATGAAAGACTGTTGTTAAGGTGAGCCTATCTCATCAACAGTGATAATATTTATCATTTTCATTTTAATTTATAATATTTATGACTATTGGATGGACACACATTTTGTTCTGTGTTATTGTTGTCACTTGCCTGTACAAATACATTACAAGTAAGCCAACATTTAAGCAAATCACTTCAAAGTACTGATTCATTTAAACCCAGCTCTGTCGCAGCGAAAGATAAAAGTGCTGACTGCTGCCAGGCTAACTCATGTTTGAAAGGTGGTTTGGCTGCTGGACATGCAGAGGAGGATGGAGTTGATCAGCATTTGCTCACGTGCTCATCCTTGACGAAGGGAGAGAGAGACTGTAGTCCCATTCAGGCCTACTTGCTCCAATAAAAGTAGAGGCTTACATGCTATACCAGTGGCTGCAGGTCCCAGAGATGTGTCCTCGGCAATCCCAAGTTGGCAATGTTACTCTCATGGACGTGTATGGGAGAACATACACAGAGTGGAAGATACCTTGTGGTGATATGGGTGCATACATTAGTCAACAAGGGTGAGGATAGGACCAAAACAACATGCTCATTACTGGGATGGCGGGGGGAGGCACAAGCACAGCCATGAGTGCTGCTGTGTGGTTCCTTGTTGTTTGCTTTCATTTCAATGGGAAATATCCCTGAGGGGTGGAGGAATTTGCTGGGATAATGTATGTGTGTGGGGGGGGAGGTCATGTTCATCAAACATAGCGGGGGGAAAACACCTAGAAAAAATATACCACATCATTTAAACTGTAATTGAGTAGTCATGCCAAAATAAGAAATGCTTTCTAGAGATGCCAAGGAATAGATGGTATACTTACTATATTGACAAAAATGGTGAGTTTTTTACACCCTAGTAGTCTTGTCTCATTTCTAGCACAACTTTAATTATTGAAGGACAAAACTGTTGACAAACCAGGTGCTTTGGTTTCCTTCTCCTGCATTTCAAAAAACATCCTGATGATGAACTGAAGATCTTCTGAGACTGTCCATAGATGTGCATGTCAGTGTGTGCGAGTGTGTGTGTGTGTGTGTGTGTGTGTGTGTGTGTGTGTGTGTGTGTGTGTGTGTGTGTGTGCATGTGCATGTGTGTGTGTGTGTGTGTGTGTGTGTGTGTGTGTGTGTGTGTGTGTGTGTGTGTGTGTGTCTTGTGATGTGCTGAAACCTACTGCAGGATGAGTTTCTAGGTCCTGTGCCCATTGACTGCTGGTTTTGGCTCCCCCATGACCCTGATTTGAATTAGACAGGTAATTAGAGAATGAATGGATGGATGGATGAATGAATGAAAGAAAGAAATCCCTAGCATTTCCCTGTTATCAGGTGCTAAATGGACCAGCTTAAGTTATATGTGCTATCATTGTCAATATTCACATTAGCTGTAGCAAGGATTTTCATACTGATATCAACAGCCTGCCCTGTATTAAGTTAACTTCTTGCAGTGTTTCTCCACTACCTTTAATAGTGGAGTTTTAACAGGTTACATCTGTTCATGTCATTTCTGGTCTTGCTATTAAAACAGACAGGGTCGCTCAAGGCTTTGTGAATAGTGGGGAGTCTTCACTTACTTGAATGCATAGATTAGTTTTTGTTTATCGATAAACCTGAGAACTGATTGCCTAATTCCCCTGGCAAAGTATTGAAACATCATGTGCATTGCTTACATTGTTTATTAGTCAGACAAGCAGACACAATGTCTTTTTACCATAATGAGATTTTTTTTCATTTTGTTAGCCAAAGAACTGATCAGGATCCAGTGAGTCTTCTAGAAAATCCAGTAATAAATGAGATTGCGAACAAATATGGGAAGACTGCTGCACAGGTAACGTAAAGCTTGTGTTCATACTGGATACTCTGACTGCATACACACACATGTATTTTATGTCTGGGATGCAGGGGGACCCTGCACATTTTTTGTGTGTGCCTGTCAAGCATCCGTAGATGTTAACTTAAAAGGGAAATAGAAATGTATATATTTATGAGTGTAAGAACCTATCTAAGTGACAAAGCAAGGAATAAGGGTTATAAGAGGTCAACAGTGATTTAATCAGATAAGTTATTGTAAAGGTATTCTGCTGTTTATTTTTTTTTCTCTGCGGTGGTGGTGCTGCGGTAG